>NC_059192.1:33274034-33439034 GCF_020615455.1 Coregonus clupeaformis | reverse complement strand
ACCTATCTGTTAGAATCTCAGTAACTGGTATTAGGATTGTGTTTCTCAACCTTTTTGTACCATGGACAGGCAAGCTAAGGTATTTCCTTTACTAAGGACCCACAAGCTATGGCCTTCTCTCTTGGGGGAGCACTTACATTAAAACTAGCATTCGAGAACTCACTAGATCAGGTACAGCTAAACATCTGAGGGACCGGTCAGCATCACCCAAGGGACTGCTGTCGGTCCACGGACCAGAGGTTGAGAAACACTGTATGAGGACAGAGTTAAAAGGGTTATAAAGAGTTATGAAGGGAGAGTATGTGAGTGAATGAGGGAATGGATTTGTATGTCCTTAAGCCATAACAGACACCATGAGATGAGAAGGACCATGGACAATTAGTGAAGTGCTTTATGACAAAATCCTGTTCAACAAAAAAAAGATTGGGGAATGTTTGTGTTAATATGCATGCCAAAACAAAACCATAGAGTGAGAGTAATGATATGAATCATCTAATGACGTGAAAACTTGGGTAAGGAATTTATAAAATGGGTGTATTTTATTTTTTATCATTTTTTATGATAACTATTGTATGTAGGTAGGTAGGTAAGTAGGTGTGTGTGTGTGTGTGTGTGTGTGTGTGTGTGTGTGTGTGTGTGTGTGTGTGTGTGTGTGTGTGTGTGTGTGTGTACAGTACGTATGTATTGAACTGTACTTTAATTTCATACTTAGTTAAGACTGACTGTAATTTCATTTTAGGTTGAAAAGTAAATACATTTCCAATTATGGACATTAAGATATACTACTTGTATGTGTACATTTTGAAAACAAATTGTGTTATGATTTAAACTAATATAAATAATGAAGAGTAGTGAGGATAATTAAATATAATATGATAACAATAATGATAATGATTGTAAAAGCTGTAATTAAAAAATACCTGTAAAATGGATGGGAACTGAGTGTTTGTTTATTTTGTTCAGCGTTATATTTTCTATTCCAAATAAGGTTACGGGAGGTCAACAGGAAATGACAGGTTACTTGATGATTTCCTGATTTTCATCCTTCTTCCCTCTTGTAGTTATGTGGATGTTTACACTGTATGTGATGATATTTACACATTTTCTCCCAAGTCCTCAAATTCACTTCCAAATTTCTAACATTGACTTGTTTTCTCTCAATTAAAGGTGCTCTATGTAACAATTCCACCTGAGAATAGCCCTACATGTCAATGAAATACAGTATCCGTTGTCTGAAGCTATAGAGTAACTTGTTTACTGGCGAGTGGCCACCTTCAGTGCATCCAAACAGCAGCTTCTTCCTGTTTCTGAGGTTGAAGACAATAACACTACTTGTGTCCGTGTGTTACATGGACTTTCTCTGGAAACTAAAGGCTGGGAAATTCCCCCTTATTCCACCTCATGCTCTGTACATGCCGACCCATTAGGAAAACAAAATGATCTGTAAATTGTTACATAGAGCACCTTTAAATAAATATTTTATAGAGCAAAGTGTTTTGGCAGAGAATCTAAACAAAATGGCCAGTTCTGTAACCCCATTAAACTTGTCTAGGGCATTAGTGTGGAAAACATCCTGACATAGGTCATCTTTCTCTGGGTGAATCTACAGTGAATATAGCACTTTTGTCACGATCGTCTGAAGAAGCGGACCAATACGCAGCGCGTTGAGTGAACATGACTTTATTAGATAAAAGTCTAAACACGAAAACAACAAAACAATTGACGATAATGAAGTCCTCTGTGACACCGACAGAACATGGAACAAAAACCCACAAACACACAGTGAAACACAACAGTTTAAATATGGCTCCCAATCAGAGATAACGAGCCGACAGCTGACACTCGTTACCTCCGATTGGGAGTCAATGACCAAACATAGAAACCAACCCAACAGAAAAGCAAACATAGAAATACACCCAACAGAAAAATAACAACCCTGGCTCAAAATAAAAGTCCATAGAGCCAGAGTGTCACAGTACCCCCCCCTAAAGGTGCGAACTCCGGGCGCACCAGCATACAGTCTAGGGGAGGGTCTGGGTGGGCGTCTGTCCATGGTGGCGGCTCTGGCACTGGTCGTGGTCCCCACCCCACCATAGTCACTACCTGCTTACGTAGCCTCCTCCAAATGACCACCCCCAACTAAACCCCACAGGATTAAGGGGCAGCACTGGACTAAGAGGCAGCACCGGACTCAGGGGCAGCACCGGACTAAGGGGCAGCACCGGGCTAAGGGGCAGTACCGGACTCAGGGGCAGCACCGGACTAAGGGGGCAGCACCGGACTAGGGGCAGCACCGGACTAAGGGGCAGCACCGGACTAAGGGACAGCACCAGGATAAGGGGCAGCACCAGGATAAGGGACAGCACCGGGCTAAGGGGCAGTACCGGACTAAATGGCGGATCCTGGCTGGCTGGCTCTGGCGGATCCCTGGCTGGCTGGCGGATCCCGGCTGGACGGCTCTGGCGGATCCTGGCTGGCGGAAGGCTCCTGGCTGATCCTGTCTGGCGGAAGGCTCTGGCTGATCCTGTCTGGCGGAAGGCTCTGGCTGATCCTGTCTGGCGGGACGGCTCTGGCTCCTGTCTGGCGGAAGGCTCTGGCTGATCCTGTCTGGCGGAAGGCTCTGGCTGATCCTGTCTGGCGGAAGGCTCTGGCTGATCCTGTCCGGCGGAGAGCTCTAGCGGCTCCGGTCTGGCGGACGGCTCTGAAGGCTCATGGCAGACGGGCGGCTTTGCAGGCTCAGTACAGACGGGCAGTTCAGACGGCGTTGGGCAGACGGACAGTTCAGACGGCGTTGGGCAGACGGGCAGTTCAGGCGCCGTTGGGCAGACGGGCAGTTCAGACGGCGTTGGGCAGACGGACAGTTCAGGCGCCGTTGGGCAGACGGGCAGTTCAGACGGCGTTGGGCAGACGGACAGTTCAGGCCCCGTTGGGCAGACGGCAGACTCTGGCCGTCTGAGGCGCACCGTAGGCCTGGTGCGTGGTGCCGGAACTGGAGGTACCGGGCTGAGGACACGCATCTCAGGGCTAGTGCGGGGAGAAGCAACAGGGCATGCTTGGCCCTGGGGACGCACCGTAGGCCTGATGCGTGGTGCCGGAACTGGAGGTACCGGGCTGAGGACACGCATCTCAGGGCTAGTGCGGGAAGCAGCAACAGGGCATGCTTGGCCCTGGGGACGCATCGTAGGCCTGATGCGTGGTGCCGGAACTGGAGGTACCGGGCTGAGGACACGCATCTCAGGGCTAGTGCGGGAAGCAGCAACAGGGCATGCTTGGCCCTGGGGACGCACATAAGGCCTAGTGCGGAGAGCAGGAACAGGCCGGGCTGGGCTGGCGACGCGCACCGTCTCCCTGGTGCGGGTGGCCGGAACAGGCCGGGCCGGGCTGGCGAAGCGCACCGTATCCCTGGTGCGTGGAGCAGGAACAGGCCGGGCTGGCGACGCGCACCGTATCCCTGGTGCGAGTGGCCGGAACAGGCCGGGCCGGGCTGGCGAAGCGCACCGTATCCCTGGTGCGTGGAGTAGGAACAGGCCGGGCTGGGCTGGCGACGCGCACCGTATCCCTGGTGCGAGTGGCCGGAACAGGCCGGGCCGGGCTGGCGAAGCGCACCGTATCCCTGGTGCGTGGAGTAGGAACAGGCCGGGCTGAGCTGGCGACGCGCACCGTATCCCTGGTGCGAGTGGCCGGAACAGGCCGGGCCGGGCTGGCGAAGCGCACCCCATCCCTGGTGCGTGGAGCAGGAACAGGCCGGGCCGGGCTGGCGTAGCACACCGTGGACCTGGTGCTTGGAGTAGGAACAGACCGGTCCGTACCGGGAACACACACCACTGGCCTCAACCGAGGATCAGGAACGGGCCGGACCGGACTGGCAACACACATCAGTCTTTCACGCCGTGCCACAAACACTTCCCTTCCTCTACTCGCCAATGGCTCCCGTAATCCGATAGCCTTCTCTCCACGTCTCCCTGTGGCAGCCTCCTGCTGCCCAGCCGCCCAAGCCATGTGCCCCCCCCCAAAAACTTTTTGGGGTTGCCTCTCGTCCTTCCAACGATGATGGCCCTGCTGACGCCGTTGCTCCTCTCTCGCCAGGGCCTTGATCTTCCCCCAAGGTCCCTTGCCCCCGAGCATGTCCTCCCAGGACCACGATTTGCCCACCTGGGCCATCGCCAGCCTCTCGATCTCCTTACCAGGCGCTTCCTCCCATGTCCAGCTGTCTTGCTCCTGGACACACTGCTTGGTCCTTCTATGGTGGGTTTTTCTGTCACGATCGTCTGAAGAAGCGGACCAATACGCAGCGCGTTGAGTGAACATGACTTTATTAGATAAAAGTCTAAACACGAAAACAACAAAACAATTGACGATAATGAAGTCCTCTGTGACACCGACAGAACATGGAACAAAAACCCACAAACACACAGTGAAACACAACAGTTTAAATATGGCTCCCAATCAGAGATAACGAGCCGACAGCTGACACTCGTTACCTCCGATTGGGAGTCAATGACCAAACATAGAAACCAACCCAACAGAAAAGCAAACATAGAAATACACCCAACAGAAAAATAACAACCCTGGCTCAAAATAAAAGTCCATAGAGCCAGAGTGTCACAACTTTGTTAGCGGGGCTCCATACTTCATTTGTCGTCACGAAGACACGTTGATAGAGATTTCTTCATTGCTCGCCGTCAATTAGTCTAGACTACAGTAATGTGTAATGCTTGTAAAAAATGCTTCTTCAATGAAGTAATGTCACTTTGAGTGAGTTCAGAACAGTTCCAGTAAAATGTGCCTGTATTGGAAAAGATCAAAGGCCACCCACTCATATCAGAGAACATCACATTCAGTCAAGGTTCAAGCCTTGTTATTAAGAGAATGGTGGAAGAAGATGACTGTGTGTGCAAGTTCATTCAACAGAATTCAGAGCAATGGTCTGTGTTTCATTGTTCAGGAGCGTGCTAATGATTGTATGACTGTTGCAGGCTGACTACTGGATCCCGTTAAAGTGTCTTACTGCAGCTGGAGTTCAGTAAACACATACTGATGGTTGTAAATCTCACGGCATACCCGTCTTATACACACTAAAAATAATACAAACATTGTCATCAATACCTGTCATTTCCCCGTCTTCAACTAACACAGCCGTCATGTCGTTGAGCAATCATTATGGAAGACAAACAAAAAAAGATATCTTTATTTGATGTCTTTGAAATTGTAAAATATTGAATCCAACCTAAACATTTTTTAAAAAGTGTTTAACTGTTTTTTAACACTTGAAGTGTTGTAACAATTGAACACTTGTTTTTTTAACACTTGAAAAGAGCATTACACAGATAGGAAAGTTGTAAACCATAAGCTATTGGTACCAATTTTGCTGTTTGACACCTCCCACAGTTTCTTAGTAAATACCAGGCTGCTTACCATGAGCAAAAATGCTTAATTTTTTTTCACTGAAGTAAAAAGTAATTGTATTCATCTTAGAAGGGGCCATCAAGGAGGAAGCCCTTATATAGCCACTGTGCATTTCCTAACATGGAATTTTCACATTCTCCAGGTCCTTACAACTTTTTGTTATTATAAACTCCCTAGAATCGACCTGACTCATCCTTATACCGTCAATTCCTGCGACCTCCCCCTGACGTTCTCCATTACCTCCTTTATAAGGATGCACATCCTGCTACACTTTAGAATTTTGGGTGAAGACAGCTTTCTAGTTATCTGTCTATTTATTTTTTTATTTATTTTATTTATTCTGTTGACATAATTCATTTTTTCTTTAAGCTACATTGCAGAACCAGATTTTTTTAAATTGTTTTTGCTTGAGCTCTCTTCTCAATTTCATCTCCCAAATGTCCTTGTGTGCACACATCTCCCTGCTCTCCTGCTCTCTTCTGGTCCTCCTACCTCTCTCTATATCATTCTATATTCCTGACTCCAACCCACTCCTGCTCTTCAATGATCAAGTCAGAGAAAGACATCTCTACACAGGTATTAAGCTCACTTCTCTTCTGTCTTATGTTCATTCACTTTTTTTTACTTATTTCAGGTGTGTACTTATCGATCCTTCGGTTTATCCTCGCAGTATGTAGGCCATCTTTTTTTCCTAGTAGTAATAGTTATTGCCTCTTAAATACTGTTGTTGTTGTTGTTGTTGTTGCTGTTGTTGCTGTTGTTGTTGTTTACATGTAATGTATTCCCCCCACCCAGATAATCAAAGAAAAGAACTGTTTCTGGAGATGACCACTGATGGAAAAGTGACAGGGAGCCCTTCTCAGACCCTTCACAGTAAGTCAGTGGCTGTCGGTGCCTTTTAAGATTAGGGAGGATGTTTTTTTTTAATGAGCATGGCCTTTTTTCTATTACAGCATATTGGATGACTGTCATTCATATTCCATTCACCCAGCTCAATGTAACATCGATAGGTTTAGGCTACTACCCATCATGAGGTTGCTACAACCTAGCCTACGAATGAAAGTTTACAACGTAGGTGCACAGGTCGAGAGAAAAATTTGATTAATCAAGGTGACAGACAATGAAACATTCAATACCGCCTTGCACACTCTTGCCTCCATCTAGCTGATCTAGGGTGTAATTATTACTCCAAACAGGTGCAAACAAGAGTTTCTATTGGAGAAATTCTGGTATGTTTATCCCTGTTTCGTTCCGTTTTCTTCCGTTTAAGAAACGGTGGAATTAATACACCTCCGCTAACCCGCACACACAAACAGCATGACCACTTTGCTTGTTGTATAATTCCTTTTCGCATCTACGCGCTCTCCTCCTTTCACCTTTTCCCTTCACTTGTGGACTTCAGTGCACAACACAACAGCTGTCTGTGACCAGGCAAAAAAAACTATCTCTCTCTCTTGCTTCTTCTTTGTTTTTGAAGAAATGAAAACTGTTCAACTATTGTCTTTCTCTCGCTTTGAGTCAACTACTCACCACATTTTATGCACTGCACTGCAATGCTAGCTAGCTATAGCTTATGCTTTCAGTACTAGATTCATTCTCTGATCCTTTGATTGGGTGGACAATATGTCAGTTCATGCTGCAAGAGCTCTGATAGGTTGGAGGACGTCCTCCGGAAGTCGTCATATTTACTGTGTAAGTCCATGGAATGGGGTAAGAACCATGAGCTTCCTAGGTTTTGTATTGAAGTCAATGTACCCAGAGGAGGACGGAAACTAGCTGTGCTCCGGCTATACCATGGTGCTACCCCAGAGAGTGCTGATGAGGCTACTGTAGACCTTCATTGCAAAACAGTGTGTTTGAATACATTATTCGGTGACATGAATATATTTAGTATAGTTTCATCTAAAACAGATCACTTTTTTAATGCTTCACTGTGTTTATTTTTCTGAAATTCACGTGTTTGACAGACAGATAGACGTCACAGAATTGAGTATTATGAAGTTGACACTTTTACACACCATCTCCCAAACACTTGAATAATAGATGACACTTGTATTGAATGTGTTTCCTGTATGTTCTCAGGTGTGTTGGAGTTGAGGTCAGTTCGAGCAGGTGAGACAGTTATCAAGGGTCTGTCTTCATCCCTTTTCCTCTGTGTGGACAGCACCGGCCAGTTGAGGGGACAGGTGAGCAGCGGACAAATATCATCTACTCTAGCATGAAATATGGCACAGTTAAATGCCTTGCTTCACTGCATCTAACAAAAAAAAAACGTAAAGTCAAAAGTCTGATTTGTGATTTCGATGTTGTTCATTTCCTCAGAGCCACTACACAGAGGCTGACTGCACCTTCAGAGAGCAGCTGCTAGCTGATGGATACACTCGTTTCCTCTCTTTACATCACAATCTTCTTGTGTCCCTCACCTCGAAACTCTCCACACCGCAACATGGGCTCCCGTTCTCTCGGTTCCTTCCCCTGAGAAATATTTTGGTATCTGGAAGTATGACAACGAATACAGATGAAAATCGACAACAGAATCAGCAACAGCTTGACCTGGACTCAGATGACCCTTTCGGCAGGGGTCTCACTGGTGTGGTCAGTCCACAGTTCTCCTGGGATAAGTGAAGCTGAAAATGGAGTTTGTCGATGGAAGTATACAATGAACTGTTATCCGTATATTTATTTAAAGGTTTACTGGATTGTATAACCATGTTAATTCCTAAAGTGATTTTAGTTCCGTAACTCTATGGTGGGACTGACTGCTGTGTATATTGTCTCACTTTGAATGTCATGTTGAATATGTCATATGCAGTATATTTCTCTCTTGTATCATCAATTCAAGTTTGACTCATTGTACTGTAGCTATAATTTATTGTGTTATTTATATTTTTAAACCTTTTGAAGCCTAAATGCAACCTAGTCTCAGAGCATTTCGTATTATTCTGTAAGTAAACCAAGATACACTATTTATTATAATATGTTACGTTTCATATGAATGTATCAATTTGTGGAGGTCTAGCATCCATTTCGTATGATACGTTACAAATTACAATTCGTATGATATGTTACAAATTCCAATTTTTTGTTGCCAATGTTAGCTAGGTGGCTAAGTGGCTAAGTGGCTAAGTGGCTAACGCTAACGTTAGCTAGCTGGCTAACGCTAGCTAGGCTAGGGGTTAGGGTTAAGGTTAGGGTTAAGGTTAGGAGTTAGGTTAATGGGTAGGGTTAAGGTTAGGAGTTAGGTTAAGGGTTAAGGTTGGGGTTAGGGGAAGGGTTAGCTAACATGCTAAGTAGTTGCAAAGCAGCTAAAAAGTAGTAAGTAGTTGTAAAGTTGCTAATTAGCTAAAAGGTTGTACGTGATGAGATTCGAACACGTAACCTTTGGGTTGCTAGACATTCGCGTTATATGACAATCCACCCTCCCTTCTTACATGGTTGCTTTAAGTAACCTTCTGTCTTATGTAACCATACCAAATGTAACAAATCATACTAATTTGAGTGTCCCATATTTGCTTTACTATGTTACAACTAGTCTATGAGACCAGGTTGCTAAATGATGTATAAACAATAGTTCTATCTGGCTTTTGACACCATGTCTAAGAGCTTATTGATATTATAGTCCAAGAGCTTATTGCTAAATAAATAAACAAATAAATAAAGAGTCATGTTGTAACACTTTATCTATACTTTATCTATGCTCATGTTTTCTAGTGATGTATGGCTAGGCTGTCTGCGGTTATCCAGTGAAAATACCAGATTGATCTATGTTGAGAAGCACAGGGAACAAATGGAAGAATAAGGACTAATGAATCATGTTATTAACTAAATACTAAAACACTGAATAATAATACAATGAAAATACCAAAAGCAGCATGGATGCTCTAGTAAAGATACTAAAATGGCAGAATAGGCAAGACAAACCAGGACAGTTCTTCTGGAGAAATGCTTAAAAACAGCACACCATAAATAGCTAATAAGTGCTGAGTGTTTGGAGGGTTGTAGCCAACATGCTGAACCATTTGATTTGATTTATTAGGATCCCCATTAGCAGACGCCAATGGCGACAGCTAGTCTTAGTGGGGTCCGACATATAACGAAAAATACATTACAGACAAAATACTTTACAATTTACATACATAAACTAGCGCTAACTGGGCTAGTCATGCCCGCAACACACTCATCCAACATATTACTACTTTACTCAAAAAGTATCTACATATTTCTCTCTAAACAAGTGGATTATTTAACTTAAGGCTTTCCATCTTGTATATTAAAAAAACAATTATAGCTCTAACTTCATTGGAATATATCTATAACTTTTTCAAAATTCAAAAAAATAGATAAACTTACCACAAAATCATTTGGTTGAAATATCTCCAAATGTTGTGATGACACAGATGACATTTTTTTGTTGAGCAAGAGCAGTGGCAGCCAGGGAAAGTGTTGGGGAAATAATTTGGTGGTATCTTGTGGTGTTAATGTGAATTACGGGGGGGGGCTAGTTACCCCCTAGTACCCTACGTGTCAGTACAGTTACCCCCTAGTACCCTACGTGTCAGTACATACTCATAACAAGTAGGTCACATGGGCGAGAGGCATTGTATGGTGAGGTGTTGCTTTATTTGTTTTTTGAAACCAGGTTTGCTGTTACTTGCGCTATATAAGATGGAAGGGAGTTATATGCACTCATGGGTCTGTATAAGACTGTACGTTTCCTTGAATTTGTTCTCGACCTGGGGACTGTGAAAAGACTGGTGGGGTAAGTGTGTGTGTCAGTGCTGTGTTTAAGTTGACTACAAAACAGTTTGGAATTTCCAACTCATTAATGTTTCTTATAAAAACATGAAGTGACACAGTTAGTCTTTCTTCAACCAACTCTTAGCCAAGAGAGACTGGCATTCATAGTATTAATATTAGCCCTCTGATTACAATGATGAGCAAGACGTGCCGCTCTGTTCTGGGCCAGCTGCAGATTAACTAGGTCTTTCTTTGCAGCACTTGATCATATGACTGGGCAATAATCAAGATAAGATCAAACTAGAGCCTGCAGGACATGCTTTATGGAGTGTGGTGTCAAAAAAGCAGAGCATCTCTTTGTTACGGACATTAGAGGGCCCTCCCTCATGGTGGGTGTGTGATTGATGTTGGTTTGGACTGCCCTCTAGTGGACATAAGAGTACAGCATTCACCAAGACAGTATGGCGCTTCTATAAAAGGCCCTGAGATACAGAGAGAGATGCTGTACAGCACTTCAACTCAACTCAGAGGGTAGATTGTGGGGGCTCGTCCTGGATCTGAGTTTTTTACAGAAAGGTCTCAGAAATCAAAAATTGAAACGCAAAACTATAGAAAAATAAGTTGCATGTGTAATTACCATCTACCATCTGTTCATCAGTCTCTCTTCCCAAAGCTTCAACCGAAGGGCTATCCACAGAATAAAATGAATTATCCATAATATAAACATTTAATGAATGTCTCTAGCTCTAGGTAGAATTTCACCTGTTCTCTGAAGAAGTAAATGTGGCAAGAATTCCATTAAATGTAGCATTTCTGATCATCAACAACAATGGACGGCACACGGCATCTTAAGAAAATTTACAAAATATAATCTTTATTAAAAACAACACATACACAAATATAGGCCTTTCACACCAAGTTACCCTGAGATAAACTACCTCCACTCTCCTTCCCATGCCTATAAATTGGTAACAATGCGTTCTGTGATCTGATCAGAGATCAGACGATACAGTAATAGTATCCAGAATGTTGCTACATTTATGTAGCTCCAGCCATCAGGAAATATTGGCTCTAAAGTATAAACTTGAGAAGAAGTCACACATCATCATAAGCATGTTGTATCTGTAGTCAGATTGAGAATGTTGAAGTGGCATGTAAAACCTTTTATCGATTACAATTAGCACATGCGTCATTGGATGGCGAAGCTGTGTCTGAGTAACATTGTGCTCTATATCTATCTCATAGTTGTTCCTTGTCTGTGTCGACCAACATTTGCTTATTCAGCCTGAGAAGTGCCCTTTCATAATACATTTGAATAAATTAAAACAAAATACATTTTATAAACTGTATAATCTAGATAAGATTAAAGATGAGAAAACACCATGGTTTCATATTGACAGTACTAAAATGACAATGAAGATTCAACTCTTTAAAAGAACACACAAGCTAATATTACAATGAATAATTTACAACTCATAGCTTAAATAATACATAGCAAGACTATGGAAAACAATGAGCATGTCACTCATTCTCCGTTATTTTTCTGGCAAGCAACCTACAGTAGTGTAGTTGTATGTTCCTACACCAGTCAATCGTTTAATGTCTCCCCTGCTGAATGTAGTGTTAAACAGGTATTTATGTTTTTCTGCTACACATATTGCTGCTTTCCCACTATATGCCAGTGACAGTTTGCCATTGAGCTGTCTTAAACATTTGTAATCCCTATTTTTCAATCCCTTTTGTGACAGGATCACACCTGAGGGTCATCCTGTTGACACGTCCTGTTGTCACACCTGAGTCACCAGGGGTTCACTGAGGTACATTTTTGCCCCACTCGACTCCCTGCTCTGCCCAGCGCACAGTCCCCCCAACAGAGTCCTATTCAGAGGGTTGCAGATGCCCTCTATGGCATAGTAATCTCCCTCTCCGTCCCCTTCCTCCTCCCCTTCCTCCCCCTCCTCGTGCTCCTCGTCCTCCCACAGCGAGGTCTTGACGTGTGTGTACTCGGTTTGGTCCTCGCACTCCGTCTCGCGGTGGTAGAAGTAGCTGAAGTTGGACACGATGACGGGCACGGGCAGCGAGATGGTAAGCACGCCGGCGATGGCACACATGGAGCCAACCAGCTTGCCCCACACCGTCTCTGGGTACATGTCACCGTAGCCCACGGTGGTCATGGTAACCACCGCCCACCAAAAGGCGTCAGGGATGCTGACGAACGCTGTGTCCTTGTGGTCGGCCTCGGCGAAGAAGATGGCGCTGGCGAAGATGATGACGCCGATGAAGAGGAAGAAGATGAGCAGGCCCAGCTCACGCATGCTGGCCCTCAGCGTCTGGCCCAGGATCTGCAGGCCCTTGGAGTGGCGGGACAGCTTGAAGATCCTGAACACCCTGACTAACCGGATTACACGGATGATGGCCAGTGACACTCCCGGTGCGTTCTCTGTGTCCTTGGACAGCTCAGTGATCAGTGTCACGAAGAAGGGTAGGATGGCTGTGAAGTCGATGATGTTCATCACATCCTTGAAAAAGTGCATCTTGCTGGGCGAGCAGATGAAACGCATGAACAGCTCAAAAGAGAACCAGCAGATACACATGGTCTCCACCAGGAAGAAGGGGTCCTGGAAGACACTGGCGGGGGGAAGCATGTGCATGGAGATGTTCTTGTCGTGGGCGTGGTACTTGTAGAAGTACTCCTGGAGAAGGGAGAGAGAAGACAGGGAAGCAGGGAGGAAGAGGGGAAAATGAGAAAGAAAAAATACAATTTTAACTACTAATTTGTCAGAGGATAGGAATTAGACATTATAGGCCTACTGTGATTTGTAAAGTGTTTTTCTGTGATATATTATGTATTGCAACAATTTCGGTATATTTGGGTTTGGTATCTTGGAGCAAAAACTGAGCAGATAATGGGCACTGGGACTTGACATAAACTTTAATTTCAACTTACAGAATTCACTTCCTAAAAGCAGAATTATACTTCCCCCCTCTGCTTATTATTGGTTTATGCCTTAATAATCATCTACAAGTACTTATTGCCAACTAAAAATACTGTTGTGTTGGTCCAGCCTGATCACACAATGTTCTTGTCAGTTAGTTATAAACAATTCATATTTTTTATGATGATGAAGTAACAAAATGTACTACAAGTGAATACCAAATGTTGCGGCAAATCTTGTGGTTCATTTGTTCCCTTGTTCCCTTACAACAACAAGAAACATGTCAAATTTGCAGTTGCACATTTTCACACTTTGAGCTTAAATTTCACACGTGAAACCATATTTTCACATGTATTAAATTTAGAGTTCACATGTTAACACCACCTTTTCACATGTGAGGAGAATAACATGTTCTAACCTCACATGTGAATTGCAGTTTCACATGTGAAATTTGCGGTTTCACATGTTAAAAACTTTCACATGTGAAAATTGGATATGCAGTTTCACATGTGAAAAAAACATTATCCCAGTTTGATGCAGTCAAGCCAGGTATGACTAAATATATATATATATATAAATTTTTGTACATGTGAAATGTTTCACATGTGATTTGTTCACACGTGTCTGAAAACCACGTGTTTTTCACATGTGATTTTTCAAGTTTTTTTTTTAAAGTGTTGGCACGATCACAAAGTGTTAACGTTGACGTTATTTCTGGCTTTGAGTTTCAATCTGTTCGTGTCAGCGTGTCAGACTGTACACCGATTCTTTATTTCAGCCTCTCATATTTAATGTCTAGTGATCAAAATGTCTCGAGGGGAAAAAGTCATCACAACAACCTGGAGTGTAATGTGTGAACTTTTACTGTGTGCCTGGAGATACAATAAAAGTCAAACGTATAATCTAGTAGGACCTATTCATGATTTCTCTCCGGTAGCTGGTCACAGTCGTCGTGTTTATTAATAAAGGCATATTTATGTGTTGATGTACTCTTAGGACTGGCACTATATATAGCCCCCCGAGATCGCAAAGGAGAAACATGAGTGTTCACGCTACTCCCCATCCATCTCCACTGTCGCTATCCCGTCTTCCTCCCAGCATAGCCAACACTCTTCAGTCAGCCTGCCGCTCCTCACTGGGGTTTCTGCATTTTTCTTGGCTGTCGCCCCTCGTGCAAAAGGCAGCCGCCATCAGCCTAGCACAGCTCTCCTGAAGGAATGTGTTAACATGACACAACGTATGTCGCTTTATCTCCCAAGGTCTTCCCAGCTCATCTTCGTGACTGAAGTATATTGTAGAGGTCTTGGGCCACCTCTGACCTCTAGGCTCTCAGTATCAGTGAAATCACGTGACTGATGAGAATTTACTCTGGGTCTGCTCTCACTTTCTCTCCTTTTATTTGTATTTTAATCCCCACTCTTTTCTCCCTGTACCCTTTTGCGCTTACCCCCAATCCAAGTGTATCAAATTTAACAGCTGACTAAAATAATCACGTCAGCCTTTCTCTATCTCTCCTTCATTTGTCTCCCTGTCATTTTTGTCCATTAGTTCTCTCCCTGTCAATATTTCTCCACATAATTCACTGTGGACAGCTATGCACACCGTTAGTGTATTTACCTAAACACCTGCTGGTTAGTGGTATCGGGTTGCCATGTGACACATGTAACTACACACATCCCATTCAAGACACACCAGACAGACCATGTGAGGTAGGCTTTGCCTAATGAGTTGACTGTATGACACAAAAAGTGTCACAATACTCATTCAATCGATATCTGAAGTAAATATCCAAAATCCGATTTGAACAGTTGAAATTATTATTACGATTGAAAAATTACACATGGCTCTCATCTATCTTTCCCTCCATCCATCTTGTTCTCTTGACGCTTTTCAAAATTCTATTAAATATTCAAAAGCAGATAAGTGGGAGCTAGACCAAAATGTAGAATTTCATTTGATTGTTTCAATGACATCATTGTTTTAATGACATCATTATTTTATTGACATCAATGCTTGTTATCCATCTTTCACAAAATATAATATTTCCCCTCTCCCTTTCCAATACATGTCCAGCATGTCATAATGTTCTGTAACACTTTCCATCTACTGAATGTTCACTCCAAAAGCCTTTCCCCACTTAATCTCTCCTTCTATATCATCAGTGCTTGACTTGGGCAGGAGCTCACCAGAACTGAGTACCGGCACCTTACATTTCCTACTGCTTGAGCTCCGGTTCGTTCCTCTTATAGAATATTAGCTCAAACCTATTGTGGAGCTCCTGCACCTATAAACAGTACCGGCACCCAAAATTAGTACCAGCATCTATTTCAGTCCAAGTCAAGCACTGAATTTGAAGAATAAAACAAGAATAAGCAAGTTGGCCACTAACATATTATATCTGACTTCTAGTTATACAGAGCTTTCAGATTAGTGCCGTTGAAGATGAGGAAACAAGTGGAGGATGCCAGTTTGGACTATTGAGAAACTCCCCCACACACACAAAACACCAACTTTTTCCATTGTCCTTGTCTCCTCTTTATCCCACTTCACTCCTCCCTTGCCCCCTTGCTGCCTTACCTCACGAAGCTCCTTCTCGCTCCTGAAGTCGGGCAGCGTCTCTAGGCAAAAGATGAGGATGGACACCACAATCACCATGACGCTGATGATGGCGATGATGCGCGCGCCCGACGACGACTCCGGATGCTCGAACAGCATCCACAGACTCCGCTGGACCTCGTTGACAGGCAGCGATGGGGCTTCCTCCTTGGGGAAACCCTCATCCTCCTTGAAGCGTGCCATGATCTCCTCGCCCAGCTCATAGAAATAAAGCTCGTCAATGAAGATGTCCAAGGGCACATTGGCGGGCCGCCGGAGCCGCCCGCCTGACTGGTAGAAGTAGAGGATGGCGTCAAAACAGGCCCGGTTGCGGTCCAAGAAGAGCTCGTTGCGCAACGGGTCGAAGTAGCGAAGCCGGCGTCTGGGGTCGCCCAGCATGGAGTCCGGGAACTGGGCCAATGTGCGGAGCTGGGTCTCGTAGCGCATCCCCGAGACGTTGATGGCGAGACGTTCGCTCGGCGCCCAGCCGCTCCTCCACAGTGACCTGGACCGCCGGCTCACCCGCTTCCTCTCCTTCTCACCGCCCACTTGGTTCTCCTTCTCGCCCTTCTCCTCGCTGTTGAGTTGGTTCTTCAGCTGTTTGTCTTTCTCTCCTTCTTCTATGTCTCTTCTTCCTCCTTCTCCACCTCCTTCTGGGTCGTTTTCTTCCATCACTGCCTTTATTGGCCTAGTCCAGATTCCGGCCCCTTTCTCCTTTGTGTGTGTAGTAAGGACAGCTTGGACTTAAAGAGGATGTGGGTCTGAAACCAGAGTGGGAATTTAATCAGTGTGGGAATAGAGGCATTATCACTACACATATGATTTAGTCATTATTAGTTGCAGGGTAAATATGCAAGAGGAAGCAGTCATGTCAAACATCTTTGTTACTGTTGAGTTCTCTGTCAGACATGTACATGTACAAAGGCACGTACTTCAAAATCATATTCATACTCATAAACTATGTATAAATATGTCTACGTACAGTATGTCCAAATAATCCAAATATATTTGTACGGTATACTCTTCATTTATTTCACACATTTCATTGGTAAGGGTTATGTAACACCTTTCATCCATAAAATAATTGGTTGAGACAGAACAGTAATGACAATGCACTATAAACATGAGGTATAATGACTAACGAGCAATTGATAGCACACAGTTAGCCAGATGTAGAGAGTCACTCACTGAGTGAATAGCAGCCGCTAACAGAGACTAATTGCGGGATGGAAAGTCACATTGTTTTTCTCCCATGACTCTTTCAGTCTGTCACCATGTCCGTCTGTCCGTCCAACACGTGGTCTTCTACGGTTGTCCCCAACTCCGAGACACTCCTTGATGGACACTCCTCCAGTACTTGTCCACTCTTGTCTCTCACCTCCCTGACCTGTTCGCGAATTTTGTTTCCACCTGTTTGCCGTTCAATACTCACAATTCTGTCCTTCCCTCTTCTCTCTCATATGGTGTCCGTCTTGAATTTTTTTGGGAATGCTGTCCTGCTGAAATTCAATCTGCCCCTGGCCCCTCCCGTCCTTTCCCTCCCTTTTGCTCCGGGGCCGGGAACAACCTTCACCCTCCCTCTCAAATGTCACCGCCTCTGCACTGGTACTTGGTGTGTTACTGGACGCTCCCTAACTGAAATGGGGCCCGCTCTATGAGATGGACAACTGAGATGGCTGACTGTCATTTGTTGGATCGAATGCCCTTTGAATGCCATGATTGACTTCAGTGATGGACTGGATAATGTTATAATGTATACTGAATGTCAGGCCTCAAATCTAAATGATCACTGATGTGCTGCCTAGGTAGATGTGATGTTCATCAGGGTCTGAAGTTATGATGATATGAATATTCTAAATCTAACAGGTTAGAAAATGTATTGAAAATGAAATACAGAAATGTCTTATTTACATACGTATTCACACCCCTAAGTCAATACTTTGTAGAATCACCTTTGGCAGCGATTACATCTGTGAGTCTTTCTGGGTAAGTCTCTAAGAGCTTTCCACACCTGGATTGTGCAACATTTGCCCATTATTCTTTTCAGAATTCTTCAAGCTCTTGACTAGTTGTTGATCATTGCTAGCCAACCATTTTCGGGTCTTGCCATAGACTTTTAAGTAGATTTAAGTCAAACTGTAACCCGGCCACTCAGGAACATTCACTGTCTTCTTGGTAAGCAACTACAGTGTAGATTTGGCCTTGTGTTTTAGGTTCTTGTCCTGCTGAAAGGTGAATTCATCTCCCAGTGTCTGGTGGAAAGCCGACTGAAACAAGTTTTCCTCTAGGATTTTGTCTGTGCTTAGCTCCATTGCGTTAATTTTTTATCCTAAAACAACTCCCCAGTCCTTAAGGATTATAAGCATATCCATAACATGATGCAGAGCATCTCTTTATGACAGACAGACCTCTCCCCATCTTTACAACCATTGAATCAATATATTTTGACCATGACAGTTTATCTAAGGTAACACCAAGTAATTTAGTCTCCTAAACTTGCTTAACAGCCACACCATTCATTACCAGATTCAGCTGAGGTCTAGAACTAAGGGAATGATTTGTACCAAATACAATGCTCTTAGTTTATTACTGGCCACCCATTCTAAAACTGACTGCAACTCAATGTTTAGGGTTGCAGTGATTTCACTAGCTGTGGTTGCTGACGATTATAGGGTTGAATCATCAGCATACATGGACACACAGGCTTTGTTTAATGCCAGTGGCAGGTCATTGGTAAAAATAGAAAAGAGTAGAGGGCCAAGAGAGCTGCCCTGCGATACACCACACTTTACATGTTTAACATTAGAGAAGCTTCCATTAAAGAAACCCCTCTGTGTTCTATTAGAGAGATAGCTCTGAATCCACAATATGGTAGAGGTTGAAAAGCCATACGTTTTTTCAACGACAGGTTATGGTCAATAATATCAAAGGCTGCACTGAAATCTAACAGTAGAGCTCCCACAATCTTCTTATTATCAATTTCTTTAAACCAATCATTATTCATTTGTGTCAAGTCTGTTGTTCATTTGTTTACAGAGACATAGCATTGTATTTGGTCAAACACCATTTTTTCCAACAGTTTGCTAAGAGCTGGCAGCAAGCTGATAGGTCGGCTGTTAGAACCAATAAAGGCCGATTTACCATTCTTGGATAGCGGAATGACTTTGACTTCCCTCCAGGCCTGAGGACATACAGTACACTTTCCTCTAGGCTCAGATTAAAGACATGACAGTGCCTTCAGAAAGTATTCACACCCCTCAACATTTTGGTGTGTTACAAAGTGGGATTAAAATAGATTTAATTGTCATTTTTTGTCAACGATCTACACAAAATACTTGAATGTCAAAGTGGAAGAAAATTTCTAACGTGTTTTATTTTTTATTAATGGAAAACAAAACACTAATATATCTTGATTAGATACTGTAAGTATTCAACCCCCTAAGTCAATACATGTTAGAATCACCTTTGGCAGCGATTACAGCTGTGAGTCTTTCTGGGTAAATCTCTTAGAGCTTTGCACACCTGGATTGTAAAATATTTGCCAATTATTCTTTAATAAATTATTTAAGCTCTGTCAAGTTGGTTGTTGATCATTTCTAGACAGCCCTTTTCAAGTCTTGCCATATATTTTCCAGCTGATATAAGTCAAAACTGTAACTAGGCCACTCAGGAACATTCAATGTCATCTTGGTAAGCAACTCCAGTGTATATTAGGCCTTGTGTTTTAGGTAATTGTCCTGCTGAAAGGTGAATTTGTCTCCCAGTGTCTGTTGGAAAGCCGACTGAACCAGGTTTTTCCTCTAGGATTTGTCCTGTGGTTAGCTCTATTCCTTTCCCGATGACAAGCATACCCATACCATAGGGTGACCACATTTAAAATACCCAAATGCGGGAGAACAGGATGATTTTGCGGGACATTGTAGCCTAAATGAATACAAAATGTTGGCCGCGTTCTTCACGTTTTGCCAGTGAAACTTCCAAACTGCATCTGCATGCCAATCATTGGATCTCAATCCGTTTCATGTCAATATGCATTTAGATCTTCTTCAATTGCTTTTTCATGAGCTAATTAGAGCAGATGGTGTTAACAAACTATATAGCCGTTCTGTATTTTGTTTCAATCCAAGCAAATTCTGCCTAGTGGCACACGCTGTTGAGTTTTGGGACAATTCAGCTAACCATCCTAAAATCTCATAAGAAATGACTAAGGTGGTGTTTTTCGTGTAACAGTAACGTTATATACTATGCTATTATATTTGGTTCTGTTATGTAGAATACTAATTAATCATTATGTAATCTTGCAAGACAATAATTCAGCTTTGATCTACTTACTGTAACTTTACTAAACGAGCACCATTGTGAGAAGTGGCGGAGCGACGCTCCGGTGAGCTCAGGCAGCACTACACCCCTATTCCTGCTCATCAATCTACACACAATACCCCATAATGACAAGGCGAAAACAGGTTTTTAGACATTTTTGCACATTTATAAAAAATATTAAACAGAAATACCTTATTTACATAAGTATTCAGACCCTTCGGTATGAGACTCGAAATTGAGCTCAGGTGCATACTGTTTCCATTGATCATCCTTGAGATGTTTCTACAACTTGATTGGAGTCCAACTGTGGTAAATTCAATTGGTTGGATATGATTTGGAAAAGCACACACTTGTCTATATAAGGTCCCACAGTTGACAGTGCATGTCAGAGCAAAAACCAAGCCATGAGGTCGAAGGAAATGTCCGTAGAGCTCCGAGACAGGATTGTGTGGCACAGATCTGGGGAAGGGTACCAAAAAATGTCTGCAGCGTTGAAGGTCCCCAAGAACACAGTGGCCTCCATCATTCTTAAATGGAAGGAGATTGGAACCACCAAGACTCTTCCTAGAGCTGGCCTCTCGGCCAAATTGAGCAATCGGAGGAGAAGGGCCTTGGTCAGGGAGGTGACCAAGAACCCGATGGACACTCTGACAGAGCTCCAGAGTTCCTCTGTGGAGATCGGAGAAACTTCCAGAAGGACAACCATCTCTGCAGCACTCCACCAATCAGAACTTTATGGTAGGGTGGCCAGACAGAAGCCAGTCCTCAGTAAAAGGCACATGACAGCCCGCTTGGAGTTTGCCAAAGGCACCATAAGGACTCTCAGACCATGAGAAACAAGATTCTCTGGTCTAATGAAACCAAAAAATATTGAACTTTTTGGCCTGAATGCCAAGCGTCACGTCTGGAGGAAACCTGGCACCATCCCTATGGTGGTGGCAGCATCATGCAGTGGGGATGTTTTTCAGCGGCAGGGACTGGGAGACTAGTCAGGATCGAGGGAAAGATTAACGGAGCAAAGTACAAAGAGATCCTTGATGAAAACCTGCTCCAGAGCGCTCAGGACCTCATACTGGGGCGAAGGTTCACCTTCCAACAGGACAACAACCCTATGCACACAGCCAAGACAATGCAGGCGTGGCTTCGGGACAAGTCTCTGAATGTCCTTGAGTGGCCCAGCCAGAGCCCGGACTTGAACCCGATCTAACATTTCTGGAGAGACCTGAAAATAGCTGTGCAGCGATGCTCCCCATCCAACCTGACAGAGTTTGAGAGGATCTGCAAAGTGTGCCAAGCTTGTAGCATCATACTCAAGAAGACTTGAGGCTGTAATCGCTGCCAAAGGTGCTTCAACAAAGTACTGAGTAAAGGGTCTGAATACTTATGTAAATTTTGATATTTCAGTAATGATTTTATTTTTGCAAACATTTCTAAAAACCTGTTTTTGCTTGGTCATTATGGGGTATTGTGTGTAGATTGATGAGGAAAAAATGTAATTTAATCCATTTTAGAATAAGGCTGTAACGTAAAAAAATATGAAGGGGTCTGAATACTTTCCGAATGCACTGTAATAGTAAAACTCAAACATTGCTTCAACTGAAATGAAACCCTACGGATAAAAGCACTCAGTTTGTGAACTACATGTGGTTATCTTGTTTTGAGAGAAAGGTTGTGAGGAAATTCCCAGGGAGGGGTGTCCCAGGCATGTCCCAGGGGTGTGTCCTGAATGTCAACTGGTGTCATGATGAAGGGGTTACATTTCTTGCAGTGCTTCGGAACTGTACTAAATGTTTTCCATCTCAATTCCTTACTAGTCAGACTTCACGGCTAGACTAAATCTCACCACCTGAGGGGGGTGGTGTATTGGCACATTGCAGTAAAAGCTGAAAAAGGCCTCTGCTGACATTTGCTCAGGCAGCCTGCACACAAACACACACACACACACACACACACACAGACTGCTTATTTGGCTGTAACGTTATCTAGTAATATTGAACAAGCTCTCAATTTATCCCACTTAATGTGTGGGACAGTTATTGTAGTGGCACACTAAAAGGATGAATCATGATTCTCTCATGGAATGAACATCCTATTTGTTGTTTTTGTCCTTGATTGGTCCTTCATCTTTCTGTGGAGTGTCAATTGCGGTAACACACTTAGGCATAACGTTACACAACCATATTCTATGGCGGCAGTGTACTGTATGTGTATTTGCAATGACACAGTAGTCCATGTGATGTCAGCTGCAGTCATTTGATAGTGAGGTTTCTGCAACACCAGAGTTATATATAGAGATATATGGCTCTGAGCCACACTATGTTGAAATGTCATGTGACATTATACAGCAAACACTGGTGTATAGATTTTAGATTGTGATTTTAGAATTTGTCAATTCTATGTTATTTGGCAAAGGCCTACCTACACATTCACTTGACACAATGTCACAAAAAACATTTATCTGGGGAATGAAGAATATAATGGCCTGAAAGATCTACTGTAAGTACATTCTCTTATATCTTATAACTGCAAAACATTTAAATTGATATTAAAGATTTTGTGTATAATCGTCAATAGAGTTAAAGTCATGCAATTTTTTTGCAAACTAAACTGTGCATCATCAAATATCTTCAGCCCCATGTCTTCAACATAAATATGAAATCAACATAAAACTCCTTTATGTTTTGAAATGTCTTCGTTTCTCATGGAATGGGCACAAGTTTAAATGAAACAGACACTAATCATATAGCACCTTCAGAAAGTATTCATACCTCTTGACTTATTCCACATTTCATTGTGTTACAGCCTGAATTAAAAATGGGTTAAATTAAAATAAAATCTCACCCAATACCCCATAATGACAAAGTGAAACCATGTTTTTAGAAATGTTTGCAAATGTATTGAAAATGAAATGACATAAAAATGTCATTTATTTTTTATACATTTGCTAAAATGTCTAAAACCCTGTTTTTGCTTTGTCATTATGGGGTATTGTGTGTAGATTGATGAATGGGGGGGGGCAATTTAATCAATTTTAGAATAAGGCAAAATGTGGAAAAAGTCAAGGGGTCTGAATACTTTCCGAATGCACTGTAAGCATTCACACCCCGGAGTCAATACTTTGCAGAAGCACCTTTGGCAGCGATTACAGCTGTGCAAAATTCTTCAAGCTCTGTGAAGATGGTTGTTGATCATTGCTAGACAACTATTTTCAGGTCTTGCCATAGATTTTCAAGTACAATAGATTTAAGTCAAACTGTACCTCAGCCATTCAGGGACATTCACTGTCTTCTTGGTAAGCGACTCCGGTGTAGATTTGGCCTTGTGTTTTAGGTTATTGTGCTGCTGAAAGATGAATTCATCTCCCAGTGTCTGGTGGAAAGCAGACTGAACCAGGTTTTCCTCTAGGATTTTTCCTCTGCTTAGCTCCATTCCATTTATTTTCTTATCCTGAAAAACTCCCCAGTCCTTAACGATTACAAGCATACCCGTTACATGATGCAGCCACCACTATGCTTGAAAATATGGAAAGTGGTACTCAGTAATGTGTTGTATTGGATTTGCCCCAAACATAACACTTTGTATTCAGGACAAAAAGTGAATTGCTTTGCCACATTTTTTGCAGTATTACTTTAGTGCCTTGTTTCAAACAGGATACATGTTTTGGAATATTTGTATTCTGTACAGGCTTCCTTCTTTTCACTCTGTCAATTAGTTTAGTATTGTGGAGTAACTAAAATGTTGTTGCTCCATCCTCAGTTTTCTCCAGTCACACCCATTAAACTCTGTAACTGTTTTAAAGTCACCATTGTCCTCATGGTGAAATCCCTAAGCGGTTTCCTTCCTCTCCAGCAACTGAGTTAGGAAGGACGCCTGTATCTTTGTAGTGACTGGGTGTGTTGATACACCATCCAAAGTGTAATTAACAACTTCACCAATCTCAAATGGATATTCAATGTCTGCTTTTTTTTACCCATCTACCAATAGGTGCCCTTCTTTGCGAGGCATTGGAAAACCTCCCTGGTCTTTGTGGTTGAATCTGTGTTTGAAATTCATTGCTCGACTGAGGGACCTTACAGATAATTGTATGTGTGGGGTACAAAGATGAGGTAGTCATTCAAAAATCATGTTAAACACTATTATTGCTCAACGAGTGAGTCCATGCAACTTATTATGTGACTTGTTAAGCACATGTGTATTTAGGCTTGCCATAACAAAGGGGTTGAATACTTATTGACTGAAGACATTTCAGATTTTAATTTTTAATTAATTTGTAAACATTTTGAAAAACAATTCCACTTTGACATTATGGGGTATTGTGTGTAGGCCAGTGACATAACACATCTCAATTTAATCCCTTTTAAGTTCAGACTGTAAAACAACAAAATGTGGAAAAAGTCAAGGGGTGTGAATACTTTCTGAAAGCACTGTAGTTATGATGATCGATACAATGTTAAAGTGTTGACACAGACATAATACAATCAACAATTTATTGATTTGAAATATTTTTCATTTATTTGAAGTTCATTTCAATGATTTGAAGCAATTTAATGTCTTTGAAAAAGCAGTTCATGACTTTAATAATTTATTCATTCAAGCTGCTAAGGAGATTTCTGTTCACATTAGATCGCATTGACATTCATACATTTTAAGTCTCAATATTCTAAATTATGTTCAATTATGATACTTTATTGATATGTTTCTATTTTTTTCTTCAAAATATAAAAAGATAGATCATGAACATTCCATTGAAATAAATATACTTTATACAGTTTCTTGATGAATTATACTTTGTGTTTCCAACATTTCAAAAATAAAATACAGCATTAGTCTCAACCATGTATTCCAGTGACCACCTCTTTTTCTCCTATTAATTCTCCTACCATGGCAGCAAACGATAATATCTAAGTCTGTTTTACAAAGTGTTGTGAAAAATGAGATGAGTATACAATATGTTTGTCTTTGGAATGCTGATGACTAGGTTTACATATGTCTGTCTATAATTAAACTCAAGGCCATGTGTCAAGGGGTCTGTATTTCCATAGGACCTATACAAGCAATATGGTCCATTAGATTATGTAACAATATGTCTTTAATGAGTTTATGTTAACCCTTTATAATAACTTTCAAGTATAAGCATTAAACTATATAAATAGTATACATACTATTAATAAACTCGTTTTTTATTTGCAAGCATTTCAGTGACATGTAGAATCATTTCTAATGGCTTGTTCATGAGCTATTATAAAGTGTTATCGTGCTTGTCTTTACGTTGTATCTGTATCTATCCATATGGGTATGATACAGTAGGTTCAATAGGTATATCTATGTTTTTCTGTCTGTCGTTATACTATGTTTCGAGGTAATACAACTACTTTAGGGTAAGGGTTAGTTATATGTTTTCTTAGGGACAACTTACAACTCTAAACTAGCATGGCAATATCTTTATCCATACCCATAGTAGTTAAACGACATAGTTGTCTCTGGTTGCTATCATTGAAAATTGTACATGAGATACATGAATAGTACCAGTGGAATTTATGGTGTAGATTGCATACCCTCAATTCAAAATTAGAACAAACTGAAATCAGAGAATGAATTGACTATAGATAGATCATCAGGGATAAAAAAAATGGGTAACACAGTCAGTGAGGGTACATAAGGACT
This sequence comes from Coregonus clupeaformis, assembly GCF_020615455.1. Lineage (NCBI taxonomy): Eukaryota > Metazoa > Chordata > Actinopteri > Salmoniformes > Salmonidae > Coregonus > Coregonus clupeaformis. Next base: position 33,413,376 of record NC_059192.1, on the reverse strand, counting down.
CCATAACACCATGAGTGGATATGTCACAGTCACTTAACTCATTGCAGTTGTGGGTGAATCTCACATTATGTGTCATCTACAGTAGCTGTTGTTGAGCATTGGTTAAGAAAGTGTTATAAAGTCCATATCTATATCCCTTGGTTATAAAAGGCATTTTGTAAATGGAACATAAACAGACTTAGCACTCTTAACATTGTAACCCATTGTGTTGAACATGGCTAAATCAAGTAGCAGTATTGTGCAATAGAAAAGGAAAGACATCTTGTTTTTAGCCTGATGTGGGCAGTCACATGTATTTTTGTATATAATAATAATAATAATAATAATAATAATAATAATAATAATAATAATAATAATAATAATAATAATAATAATAATGAAAGGAATGTCATACTCATCAGTCAGTAACAGAGAAAGTATTAACAATACTGTTCTATATTATAACATATTAACCCCAAAAATATCTAAAGTTATTGGGGTTTTGCAAGTGTGTTCAGTTCACGAACCATGGTTGCTGGAAGTTTACCTCTAGAATATTTATCAACACTTCACTTCGCGACCCCCATAGCCTAATCGGCTTAATGCTTTCTAAAAAATAACTGAAATCATAGTTTGAAAGGAAAAAGTGAACAAAACACGTTGAGGAAGAAGAAAAATATCATTGACCAATTTTCACGGAAAGTGGACAACGTTGTAGACCCTGTAAAAACCAACATAGATTGAACTAAATAAGTGAGTAGCCTCCGTAGTTCATTCATTTAAGTCTAGTCTAGTGGTGATAGTCCAATTAGAATGCATGACTAGGGATGGACAGAGATCATTTCTTACAGCTGCCTGGGCTGATCCTGGACCTGCCAGGGCCTACACCCTCAGAGAAAGCCACTGTTATTAAAGATAGTGTCTGGAAAACCAACATTCACCCAACCTGTTCAACAGTGGGGAACTCTAGTGAAATACACATTTCTACATCTACCCAACTTGCACAGTAGTGGCCACTGGTTCTTTCACTCTCACCCCTCCATTTTAAAGTACTTCAATGACATCAGTTTGGAAGCTCTTGGTCTTTTTATGAAGTATGATATAACATGTTATAACTTGTATGAAGCGTGTTATAACATGACATATGCTACCGTGAGCTGCTGCCGTGACGACTATCAGCTGGATGGTTCTCAATGGATGACGAACGAATGCGAGACCTGACCACCGAACAACAAGGACAAGCTACCTCTACAGACCCATGCTGACACTGAGAGTGTGTGTAGTGTTCAGTTGTCTCTCAAAAGGAAGACGTTGCTGCTCTACGACACGGCGCAGTGTTCAAAACATCAGGACTGGTTTCATGACGAACAACAAAGGAGCTTAGAATATGTCGAGACTGCGTTCCCTCAGGAGATCAACAATCAAGTCATAATGCATGCGTTTCACGTCACTGTAAGGTGTTCACATTATTGTATCTATATACTAGAATTTATTATGTACGAAAAATAGCAAACCACCTAAATCCACACAAACCACCAACACACCTGAGTCTCTTTTAAAACAGACACAACTTTGGATTGGCAGTTTGTTTCATGCAAACCTGAAATCTCTTGACTAGTAACAAATCTCTCTTGACCAACCTATCTCTTTCACGAACAGATATTGCACTTTATTGGATAACTAACTAAGGCCCTAGATTCAATCCAACACAGCAATTGACTTCTAAAGGCACAGATAATATTCGCTGTAAAAGCCGCAGATGTCGACTCAAGAAGTTTAAATCGCCTTTAAAAGTCAATTGCAGTGCACAGGTCATTAATCTGCATTCATTTTAACCCTGGCCAAAGTCTGTGATTCAATCCACTTTGTCAGCTATGCACCTTTTAAAGACAATATTCCCACGTTCGCGGATACCGCATTCACGGCTCAATTGGAAATTAACTTTAAATGATAGCCATCCATGGTATCAATTTGCCCTGCTACAATCATATGACAAATAGTCTATTATTCTCAACAACAACAAAAAAAGCAAACATTGTATATTTGTAATGTATACACCCTTCAAACATACAGTATGGAGAGCTATCAATTTAAAATGGCTGCTACAGTGGTGGTGAAAATGATTCAAGGGAGGGAAAGTTTTTGAATCGATGAAAAGGGCTAAGATCACTTCACAAATATGAAGAGTGAAATGAACCCTTAAATGCTCATTTTAATGATAACTGGCTAGAATAAAAAAATGAAACAAGAAGCAACAAACACTTAAGTACAGCTTAATAAAAGCAGACTGTACTGCAGAGGTCAATAAAGTGGAATGAATGAGTGCAGAATGTGGGGCAGTAGTAGCAGAGAGATTTCATCCAACAAAAAATAGTTCAGTGTGTATTTTGCAAACATACATGTTTCAATATACACATTTGTTACTTTTTCAAAACAAAATATAGCTCTTCTCTTTCATTATAATCTTTTTTTATATATATATATATTAATTGCATATAACATTTTTTTTATAATTCCTTTTATATATGTTTTTTTTGTGTATCTCTAGCACCCTTGTCTTCAACTAAGGGCTTGCAGAAAAGACAGTCATGCAGAGTAGTCATGCTGGTAAACAAAGTTACAAAAATGCATTTTATTTTTTTCCTTCTTCCTGTTTAGCGCAGCGTCCACCCACTCTGGGCCGTCCCCATAGCGTTCTCCCGCTCATGTGACTCTCGTCATTATTTTCTTTATTGTAGTAACACAGTTGCTAATGTCAAACCACCACATCAACCTTCCAAAAACGTAACTCTCATATATTCTTCTTCTTCTACTTTTCTCTTTCTTTCTTACCAAACCAGTTCCGATATAGTTCTTTATGATATTCACAGATGTTTGCGACTGATTTCCCCAATGGCATTTTGACCCTGTTTTCTGTTGGTGCTCCTTCTCCATCTGAAGCCATGGATAGTTGATTTGTTTATCAAAATATAGATTTGTTCTCTTTGTACACGTCCCCCCTTTTTACTTTCCTTGGTCCATTTGTCCTCGGTTTTTCTTTAATAATGGTCTCATTTGGAGGACCATCCCTATCTAGTTGGAGGCTTGACTTAACCCTGAAGCAGTCATTGGTCATTGCTTGGCAGCAAGGGAAACAAGAGAGAGATGGGGGAAGTGTATGCATCTGGGGGGCAGTATAAGCATAAGGGGATATATTTTCCTCATTGGCAGTATATATGCATCTGGAATAATAATAGTAGTATTATGTGCATGTTTAGTTCCTTGTAAAAACCACAGCAGAGGAGTTATTCCACCACCGGACACACTTTGATGTGACTTCAAGGTATCTTTATTATGGAGGCATCCTCTGTGCTGTAGTTAAGTTAGAACCTTATTCCTCCTGTTGGCAGGTCTGTGCATGGGACTTGACCTTAGTCAGTCTGTGCTCTACTCATGATTGATTTGAGCAGCGGGTAAGTTAGTCAATTTACAGTGACCTATAGCAGTGTCTGTCATACATGTATGTGCATTAAGGGCTTTTGTTCAAGAGGAATGTAATTGTAATAAATATAATTCAATTAAATATGTTTTAAAATATACTCAGGAATTACCTCTGTTATATACATGAATGGCATTTCCAACTTGTACTTTTGTACCAAAGCAAGGCGATAGCGAAGGTGTCAAGGGCAGTTCAAAGCTTTGCTCTAGATATATGGAATGTTCATCCCATAGCAGCCCATATGGTTGTTACTTTATAGGCTGGTCATACAGCAAGTGCATGCACAGCACCTTTGGTACAGTACGCCACGTGGATTTCAAGGTAAGTACGTGAGAGACAGAGAGAATCTTGTTCATCAATAATTATTTGTAGGGATAAGAAATATAATACTATTCTCTTTTGATGCTACATCCGTTTGGTATGGTCATCTATGTACTTCTATCATATGTACGTATTACACTATGTTGGGGGCCTGGCATCGTCTTTCCAAATTGAATGGAAATTAATGGAAGACGTAAAGGCTTAATTGATAACCAATCTCTGTAATATCTATATGTCATGAACACATTCATGAGGTGGGAGAACAGACATATTATATAAAATGTCCAAATTCAGTTCTCTGTTCATTTAACCTGTAACTGGTTTAGTTGCTGTCACAAATTTTCCAAAGAACCGTTTAAGGCGCAACGTGTCTTTGTCTCTCATGTACAATAGTTTCTTGTAAAAGTAAATAACACAAGAGGAAAACAGCATGTAAAGTTTTCATTTAGTGCGTCTTTCCGCATCACTCTGTTCAAAACTGTCGATGGATAAGGTCATGACGTTATTTTCCCAGCTAACAAATGCTACAGTGTTAGCAGAGATGCTACATAGTTAGTTAGACCTGGTCCCTCGTTTATAGATGAGTGATAATTCATTGATTCTCTAAGTTGCTCAGTAGATCAGCACTGCAGTCAGTTATTGGTCACTGTACTGTGAGATGGTTGAGCGTCACGATATAATGTCTTCTGGAATGTTGCAGTAGGAGTCCTTTTCTCTCTGAGTGTGTCAGTGCAATGCTCAGTCAGTCGTCATAGTGATCTGTCAGACAGTCTTCAAAAGTGTGGCCGGAGTTTCCAAGAGGCTGCTTTGGTAACAACGTAAAGATCCAACCTCATGTTTATCTTGATTACCCTCCAGTCTCTCTCTTGTCACGCCAAAGATCTGCCTTTTAACTGTCCATCCGTGTCACACGTCTTGGTAAAGTGGCTCCCTCTGCTAATTTCTGATTATGTCTTCTTTAGAGAAAATGCTAGAAACTTAACACTGCAAAGACAAGAATAAACAGCTGTTAATGTTGTACACTTTAAGATTGAATAGGATTACAATGAAGAAAAGTAATGCATTTGGCAGTCGTAGCGTTAGAAATTAGCATGCTACCAATGCTACAGTAGTTTATAAATGTATTTCTGAGTATAAAAGGCCAAATAAGGCCCTAAACTGTTACTAATTTACATAAATGTACAGTACCAGTCAAACGTTTGGACACACCTACTCATTCCAGGGTTTTTCTTTATTTTTGCTATTTTCTACATTGCAGAATAATAGTGAAGACATCAAAACTATGAAATAACACATATGGACTGACCTTCATGTCTTAAAGTGATGATGGACTGTCATTTCTCTTTGCTTATTTGAGCTGTTCTTGCCATAATATGGACTTGGTCTTTTACCAAATAGGGCTATCTTCTGTATACTACCTTGTCACAACACAACTGATTGGCTCAAACGCATTAAGAAGGAAATACATTCCACAAATTAACTTTTAAGAAGGCACACCTGTTAATTGAAATGCCTTCCACATTAAGCTGGTTGAGAGAATGCCAAGAGTGTGCAAAGCTGTCATCAAGGCAAAGGGTGGCTATTTGAAGAATCTCAAATATACAATATATTTTGATTTGTTTAACAATTGGTTACTGCATGATTCCATATGTGTTATTTCATAGTTTTGATGTCTTCACTATTATTCTACAATGTAAAAAATCATAAAAACATAAAGAAAAACCCTTGAATGAGTAGGTGTGTCCAAACTTTTGACTGGTAGTGTATATCAACATAGTATTACATATATTCCTATGACAAATTCAATGTAACTTATACATAATTGACAATATGAAATTATGTGGGATCTGCTTTACCTGGATGCTGCAGGTTTACTGTGCATGTGAGAGTAAAATGTACATATTTTTAACTTATACTATAAATTACAATTCTATAGACATCAAGGACATTTTACATACATTTGGGGTGTTTCTCTACATTAATGGTGCACCTTCACCTGCAACTACAGGTGACAGATTCATTTGCAGTCACACATCGCATCCAATGACACCAGCGCCCAACCAACCAATCCACCCAACCAACCACTCCACTCTCCAATCAAACTACTGTACACACATTCAATCTTCACTTTGCATTATATACCTGTTTACCATTTTTCTTCTGCAAAAAAATACTTGACCAACATGACATCTTTATGTGTGTGTTAGTGTATGTGTGTGTGGGGGGATGTGTGTGTGTGTGTGTGTGTGTGTGTGTTTGAGTGAGACAGGAATGGCACAACACTTTCAAGACAGACAGACAGACAGACAGACAGACAGACAGACAGACAGACAGACAGACAGACAGACAGACAGACAGACAGACAGACAGACAGACAGACAGACAGACAGACAGACAGACAGACACATATTATATTAATGAAGAAAACAACACTAACACAATTGTATGTCAACACGAGAGGTACTGTACATCAGAGAGTAGATTCAAGACTACATTAGAACTACATATCATCTTTATAAGCCATGCATGATACCTTGGGAAGCTAATAAATGAACATTAATAAAGTAAGCATAAATACATGTGTGGTAACAACTGGTAATGTTGTGGCATTACCTGTAATTGCAAATATGTTTGTAAGATCATAATGCATTGCCTATGAATGTGTTAAGAAATTATGATATAGTCTCACCACAAATGACACAACATCCTCTCACAATTAGAATGTCTCTTCTCAAACTGATCTTCATTCCATCTCTCTTCATCTGTCAATGTCCACTGAAAAATAGCTGGTTAAAGTTTTCTCCAGGAAAACGTGCATGTGTCCACATAAATATCCTGTTATTCATTGATGTTATTTTTGTTTTGTTTATATTCTTAAAACTGAATGATGTCTTCCTTTTTACTAATTTAACACACTGCTACATTCACAATTTATGATGAATATGTTGGATCTGTTGGCTCCTGCATTTTTTATAAACTACTAGCAGGTTTCAGACATAACAGCACAGTTTGACGAGGCATGTCAACTCATAAAGCATCTACTGTAGGTGTTTACATATCCTGAAATTCATAAGCGAAAAGTTGATTGGAATGAAAGTGAGAGAAGAAACGAGGCCAAAACTAAAAGACATAATCATAAAGTATAAAATCAAGTCAATAAATTGACATTTTTTGCAAATAGTATATCATCTAGAGGTGTAAGACAAGGGTGCCCTTTAACACCATATCTATTTAGTATAGGGATTGAAATATTTGCTGGGTTGTTCTTGAATTGCGGTGGCATTTGCGACCCTCGCCATTGCAACCATGAAAAACACTTTCAAATTACAAATAGTTACACATCATACATGTTTTTGTTCATATTTAACTGTTTATTAATGATAAAACATAATGCAAGTCCTTTATACTGTAAAATGTTATGTTTATGCATTGTTTAAAGTACTTATGGCAAGAAATTGGCTTGTCCCATTAGTGATGAGTAAAGTTGTAGTTACATATTTTTCTGATTTAGCGATATCTATCTATTACTGAATGCTAGAAAGTAAACAAAAGTATTTCATATATTGTATAGATAGAAAATGAAAGGCTATTAAAATCCCAATTTTTTTTTATATAATATGTTTCCCAAAATGTTATGTAATTAGTGTTACCGCCCTTGAAAATCACTAATTACAAGGACCTTGAGCATTCCCTCCAGTGGCAAACTGTTATTGGGGGAGGGTCTCTATTGAAGAAAATTATTAGCTAATCACACCCTTTAGTGTGTCTTACATTTTAGGATTCCATTGATAATTTGGTGTGTCTAAATAAAATGTGTAATTTGTGTTACTCAATTAAAATTAAGGGAAATAACATTGTGAGCAAAATTATTTTTTAAAGGGTTACTGACCTTAGATTTTAGCATCTGTGGCCTTCATTTAAGAAAATCCTAAATTACCTAAAATATGTCATTGGTGTTACCGTCATTGGTTTTACTACTCCTGTTGCTGGCACAATGTAATCATAATGGTAAAAATTATTTTTTGTCATTAAGCTGACATAGTAGTTGATTTAGAATGGGAAATACCCAAATACATACAAAGAATTATAAGAATCCAAAATGCCACTGCAATTCAAGAACTACCCTGCTATAAAGGTAACATTTTACCATCAAAGGGGAGCTCCCCAAAAATATGTGGGAACTTTATATACAGAGCAAAAAATATAAATGCAACATGAAACAATTTCAAAGATTTTGCTGAGTTACAGTTCATATAAGGAAATCAGTCAATTTAAATAAATAAATTAGGCCCTAATCTATGGATTTTACATGACTGGGCAGGGGCGCAGCCATGAGCGTGCCTGGGAGGGCATAGGCCCACCCACTGGGGAGCCAGGCACAGCCAATCAGAATGAGTTTTTTTTGTTCAGTGTATTATTCCCTTTTTAAGCTTTACCTTTACAGTACATGTCTTTCACCAATGACCAGAATACAGTTACCTTATGTCAAAGTGTGTGGACTTCTCAAATATCACATTCCTATGTACATAAAGAAGCAGATATGACCATGAATAGTATACATCCAGTATAAGCAAACTATTTCACTGAATGTTTAAGATAATTTCAGCTGAGTTGCATATGTTGCTTTTTAATATGAATTCAAATAGCCCACATAAACATTAACAGTTTAAATACAACATATTGATTAACAGTTATGGAAATGAAACTGAGAATGTTGTACAATTCCCCTCTTAGCATATTCACAGACATATAGTGTTTGTAGCAATAGTAATAAACTATGAAAATAACCATCTGGATCAGGCTGAATCCAATTCGACAATCACATCCGAACTTGCCTCTTCCCCACTGACAAAGTATACATCGGAACATGAATTTCAGGTGATTTTAATATATATTCACGTGTAGATACAGTTATGTGCATATTCAATATTCACCATTTAATTGACAAGCATTGCTTTGCAGGTGTAGCTAGGTAAATCTAGCTAGCTTGTATGGGCTTCTAGATTGACATTGCAGCCCATAGAAGCCTCATAGAGGCACTTTCAATATTTGTCGTTCTATAAGTGTGTTGTATTGAGCACAACAATATGATACGAGCCTTCATTCTCTACAGAAACAAAGTTTATACATTATTATACTTTAGTTACATTACATTGCAATTACGAACAGGTAGTATGTTTACAAATGGAGAATGAAAATTCTAGTAAATCGGAATATGTGATTATGTAAATGGCTCCAATTTTTCAAACCACAATTGATCATAAACATCGTAGAGAAATGGGTGGCCATTTTCTTTGCCTTCAAATAATTGCGTAATTTACATAAAAGCTATGTTTCCTTCAAATTGGCACAACAATTGCCTTAAAATATTATTTAAATAGCACCTGCTGTAGTAATGTTACATATTCTACATGTTTTCCTCTATAGACCATGTGCAGGTGTGCACAAATATGGACACATCCTAACCTAAGATATGCATGTGCAATGCAAACATTAACGTAAATCATTCACTGACATCGATGGAGGCTTTGCTCAAAAAAGGCACATGCATATCTCAAATTGGGATATGGCCTTACATCAGGAATCTGGAAACTCAAATGTGTGGAAGCTCTTGGATTTCCAGGAAAAATAAATACTTTTCAGAGTCAAACAATAAGCTGCTAGACAAAGAGTCATTTGAGGACAGACTATGACAACTGATACTGTAGGTCAATAATATATGTAGGTCCATAATAAGTACTGGTAGGCAGGACGTACTGATAGGCAGGATATTGCTCAGTCAATATTCAAATCTTGATTGAATCCCATAGGGCCGAATCCACACATAAGATCTGTGTGCACAACTTGTGCTATCATGTAAATTGGGCGTTGATAGCGATGGGCGTTTTGTGTGAGAATTCGAGTGACATACGCGGATCTCAAGTTGGGATTCGGCTCTTTCTGTTTTTGTATCTTTCTGTTTTTCACAAATGTGTCTGTCATATTACTTTTGTGTTATGTTATGGAATGTAGGTACTTACGATGATATGGATCTGAAGGTGGCGGTAAGTAAGACCTTTTGAGGACAAATATTTGTTTAAATACGGAAGGGGACCGAAAATCCATTTCTTACAATGAATACACGCGACCAATTCAAGAAATACAAAACTATCTCAGCGTAAAAAAATTAAAAAAGAACATCTACAACAACATCAAAATCTATAAGACCAGCAAGACAAGACCAACTTGAAGAAGAACAAGACAAATGGCTCATGTCATTCTTATACAGTAAGTACATTTAGATTGTGAACAGTTAGATAGGTAGATTGCCTATTAAGTCTGTGCACGCTTTGAAGATGTAAAATATATTTGCATAATTACATGTATGTGCACAGTATGTTTCCAGCATTAATGAAATATTGCATGTAATATTGCATATATGAGTATGAGCGATTCTCTTTTCATATGACATGTTCATATCTATTAATTATTATATACGAAGATGACAATCCAAGAGGGAAGACTGGTTGTGGAAACCGAAAAGAGCTACAATCTACTGTACTTAATAAAGATAATAAAAAAATGTATTGACTGTTTTCTAGCTAGATTGTTCTTACATTTAAGTCATTTAGCAGACGCTCTTATCCAGAGCGACTTACAGTTAGTGAGTGCATACATTTTTCATACTGGCCCCCCGTGGGAAACGAACCCACAACCCTGGCGTTGCAAGCGCCATGCTCGACCAACTGAGCTACAGGGGACCTTCTTCTTCACTGCATCCCATTTTAGGACCAGTCTCAAACCATCTATTTCATTACTTTAGAGAGGTGGAATAAATTGTTTCATTGAATTTGAATTCCTTTTTTTTTGTGGATTTTAAGGAGGAAGATAAAATAATAATGAAAAAGTACAAAATTATATCAAAAGTAAAAAGAAAGGTGAAACAGATATTTAGAAAAACTAAACATCTACTGTTAGAAATATTGATCATGATGGTTGAGCCTTTAGCGGGATAAATGTAAAATATTTATGTCCCTATTATGCTTTTTACAATAATATATATACATATATATATATATATATATATATATATATATATATATATATATATATATATATATATATATATATAATGTATTGTAAAGTGGAGGGTGTTTATGTATAATCCACACATGCAACTTCAATTCAAAAAGGTTAATAAAGTAACAATAAATGTTAGTAAAGTGCTTGCATTAATACATACAGTATACTAGTCAATCTGGTTTATTTTATACATCATTTTGGATAGTTCACAGTATTTTAACAAAATATTTGAATATTCTAGTACTATATATTTACTTATTTCCATTCTCTCCATTCACCAGCCCATCATATCACTCACTAAAATTGATGTATTTTTTTATTCTAACTACTTATATCAACTATTTTACTCAACACTAAGTACAGTAGAAGCAACTATCTTTACCCAACAGGTCATGACAGTGTAAAACAAACACCAGTGTCTTAACCATCAAGTGTGATGTTCAAATATGAATTCAACATTTTGTCTTAGCCATGACAAATGTAGATAGTTATTGTCAAAATCTTTCATGACCTGCTAGGACAGGACTTAAGTTGTAGTTGTATAATTTTGTTATGAGAGTGTTATTTTTGAAATCGCTTAAAGGGGTACTTTGGGATTTTGGCAATGATGCCCTTTATGTACTTCCCCATAGTCAGATGAACTTGTGGATACCATTTTTCTGTCTCTGTGTCCAGCATGCTAGGAGATACCCATAGACTTCCAGTCATTGCGCTAATGCTAGTTAGCATTGGCTCGTAAAACTACCTCTAACTTCAGTCATACTGGATACCAGAGGAGGCTGGTGGGGGGAGCTGTAGGAGGATGGGCTCATTGTAATGGCTGAAATGGAATAAATGTGGTTTCCATATGTTTGATGTGTTTGATACCATTTAATGTATTCCATTCCAGCCATTACAATGAGCCCGTCCTCCTATAGCTCCTCCCACCAGGCTCCTCTGCTGGACACAGAGACATAAAAATGGTATCCACAAGTTCATCTAACTCTGGGGAAGTAGATAAAGGGCCTCATTGCCAAAATCGTTAAGTATCCCTTTAAATGTGTTAGAAACTATTAACTGAAAGTGCCTTGTGATTATTAAATGTATAGCTCTTCATTTTGAGCCTGTATTTAAAGCTCAATATGTGTATCCCTTTTTCTAAGGAGCATGTGATGAATACCAAAAAAGGTGTCTATACATATATTGATATTTACATGTGACAAATTAAGTAGAAACCTACTTAAGACTGACCATATCTACAAATTGTATTTTTTTTTCTTTGGCTACATGAATTGTAGACGTTTGATTTCATGAATTATTTTCTGGACAGAATTAGCTTCTGTTGTTTGGTCAAGAAAGCACAAAAATGGCAGTATGTTAATCTACACACATATTCTACACTTGAAAACGTAACTGTGCATTTGTTCTTAGAGTTACTTTTTATCCAGTATAATATCTTGGTCTACTAATATCCCATTCGAGTGTCCTATTTCTTGTATATTTTTCAAAATATTCATATATTTCTAAATCTGTAACACTTTATTTTATAGCTGCTGTCTACTGGGTAGTTTGTTTAGTTACCAATTGTGTTGAATCATTTCAGGTAAGTAACAGAAAGTAACCTTTGTTACCACATGGTGTCTTAGTTAACTTAATACCATGTAAATACCAGGTAAATACAAGTTTAAACTGGACTGTAAAATAAAGCATTACCGCTAAATCTTAATTTGACCCCATCCCCTACCTGACGCATGCATCTTAAACCATGTATTCACAAGACAAGTGGTCAGAATCTTTCTACGTTCAAAATAATTATCGTTATTGTATTGCACTGTATACAACCCTAGTGGAGGCATAAATGCATTCAGTCCTTATAGCCAATCCATCATTTTGTTTGTCCTATCAATGAACCTCCTTTCTACTACAAAATGGAGGGGATGGGGGAACGGCAGCGGCGCAATGGTCCTGGAGCCTCGTAGGTTTCAAAGGGCGGGCTAGTGATTGGAGCGAGGCGCAAGGTTGACCCAGCCATTCCTGATATGTTGTTCAGGCTGCGAGATTTGTCATAGCCAGTTGCTTTGGAGGAGAACATCGATTGAAAGGAAATCGTTTACAATAATTATTTTGTTTAGTTGTTAGATTTGTTATTTAGGATTAAATTAAATGCAAGTAAAAAAAAAGAAGAAATGTTTATACATGTGATGACAAGGTGGACATGGGAAATTTACATATTGATGGTTATTTGAGTGTAGAATGAAGGTTGCATATAATTGAAAAATGAAGTTGAGCGTGTTAGCAGATAGAGGTAAGTAACAGTACATGATAGAAAGTAATAAAATGAGAATAAATCAAATTGTGAGTAAATAATATCAAATGTTAGGAGACAGATAAAAGACAGACGAGGACAGACATAGAGACAAGACAGGACGGGACAAAACAAGAAAATGCGAGTTATGATTTATGTCATTCATTATTCTTTTCAATAGAGAAAACAAAAAAGTTCTTATTAATAAGTATTTAGGATTAAAACATTCAAACCTTCAGACCAGTTGAATAATGCACCCAACATGGCCTAATAACACAACAGCTCTGACCAGGTTTCTATGTTCAGGTGTTTTAGACAACCATTTTGTCAAAGGCAAAGCAGTTCTTTTCAGACCAAGACACAGCAGCAAATAAAGCAAATACACAAAGCTCAGGTTTCACTGATCAAACGTTCGACCAAATGAAGTTTGTCAGGGACATAAAGGAACCTTTTTAAGATTGTTTCCACAAAACTGTGTCTTATCCTGTGTCATACATGAGAGTGAGAGTGATAAGAGCCAAGTCTTATTGACACAAAATCTGTGGTCACAAACAGGCAATTTCTCAAGACTCCCTTTAGATTCCTGACAACTTCACATGGCCAACATTGCGACAAATTTCCCCCCACATTCAAACTCACTTCCTCTTTCCTGGGAACCACATCCTGTAACAGAGATGTATTTATAGAGGGAAAAGCAACATTTTGTAAACCAGTGCTCTACTAATGTATGTTAAAACACAGAACGCTGCTACATTGAAACCAATCCAAATCTATTGTACTAAAACGGCCGCTGGTATTCTCACTGGATATCAGATTCTATATCAAACTGTGCATGAAGGTTTCTGTGTAAAGCACCATAAAACATATAGCTTTTCCCTCTGTACTTTGAGTGGATATCACAGGGTAAGGTATGCAGACATTGAGCTCCCCCCCGTAGAGAGCAGACAGACAGTAGACGCTACACAGTGGTGTGCTGTTGAGTGCTGTTGAGTCAGGTGAAATATAAAACACCATTGGTAGATTGTAGTGGTGGTAACACTACTCTGACAATGGTTAACTGACCCGTAGCGGGTGAAGTTGTGTGGTCTACAGGTGTCAATCTGTGATTTGAACCAACAGAGCATTACTGGGTTATCATGCTATTCTTTTTTAGTATGTGGCAGTTCAGCCAATTGTGTAAGTGCTAGCTAATCTCCTCTATTGGCAGCATAGGTCATAGTCTCATTAGAGAGTCATTGTCTGTATGAATGTAGAACTCCAACAATCATGGGTCTTCACTCAAAGATAGACAACAAAGAACACCACTTGGCATGATGCTCTTTGTGCCTCCTTGCTGCATTGGGAAAAACAACTTCACTATGGCAACGTCGCAGTCCGCGGTGACCAACTAGACCCCTCTACATTAAACATCACTAGTCCATAAATAAAAATGGTCCTTTTTTATTCTAGCTGGCTGAGGCACATTAGTTGGAAGGCAACTCAGTGAAATATTGATGAGGACATTTTCACTGGGCTTCTCCAGTGCTATACACACAACCATGTCTAGAACAGTGGCAGAGTACTGTAAAGGGGACTGACACAAAAAAATCTGTTGGAGTTGCTCCAAAGCTCAGATGAACGATCAACTTATCCTAACTGTTTAGTGCGTAACGCGTTCAACTTTCAGTTTCCCTTATGTTCCTACATGTGCATGTGTTGGCTGCGCGTGTGTTCTGAAACGGTTATTATAATTTATTTATTTTATTTAACCTTTATTTAACTAGGCAAGTCAGTTAAGAACAAATTCTTATTAATCACGGCCGGTTGTGATACAGCCTGGAATCGAACCAGGGGGTCTGTAGTGATGCCTCAAGCACTGAGATGCAGTGCCTTAGACCGCTAACATACTGAACTGTTATATCACATTCTAAAAGTACACATTAATAACTTACGTCATGAACCTCTTATGGCAAAGTTCTACAGCCAGTCGATGGCTTACAACATTCCAGTCTAAACATTTTCTCATATGATGAATTTGAATCGATACAGTCCTGGACTGGATTAATTGCAACCAATATTATTTGCCAACATCGAGTTTCTTTAAATGCTGAAATTATTGAGCTTTTTTTTTTACCAGTGTGCGCTACTTATACTAACGATGACAAATATACTGTAGGTTCACGCGTTAGTCGTTGACATTCTATGTTTGCTACTGTGGAAGTGTAGGGCTAGAGAGAGAGTTATTATATCGAGACACACCAGTAGCATGTATGCTTGGGATTTTCTCCTAGTGCTATCCCTGGAAATCAACATGCAGCATGCAATACTTGGAGACAGAGAGACAAGAAAAAAGAGAGAGAGGCTCACACAAACTGTTCATATGATCCAAAACTAAACTGATAAAAGCTATTGTACATGAAAACACTATATTAAGCCACATCTTATCAACTACTCTTCTGAGTAAACAGATCAAGCCCCATTAAGCAGACCTTTTTTTAATATATATAGCTGAACGTCCACTGTAGCTTTCATTGAATCTAAGATTTTGGTAAGGATTTGGTAACACTTGTAGTATGCAAAATGGAGACTCATATGGACAACACAAGAAACACACATCTTTCCTTGTCAGTTTGACTCTAGTTATAAGTTGGGTAAACTGACATGGAAAGACGTCCCTAATGTCAGGCATTGTATGGAGATTGTATGGTGATTTAAATGGACCCAGGTTTGATTCAAAAGCTAAAGGGCTACTTCTACCAGGCATAAAACTACTTTGTTACGATAAAAAAGTTTATACCTACTTACAGCCAGACTTACATTACACTTAAAGTGAGTTGATATCTACTGTCATTACATAAGTTACATTATAAAACATTAAATGTACAGTAAATGTAAATAAACCATATCAGGGGACTTAATCTACTTCCACTTTGTTTCACTATGACTATAATACCGACCTAAAGCCAAACTCAATTGACACTACATGAGAGGGGAAGTACCTACCTACAGTCAGACTTTAGTTACACTTGCACTGCACTGGCGGCCTGGGAATGAGAATGAGTGTTAATGACAGAGGGAGAGGTGGATGGAGGGAACATGGAGAACAGTGAAGAAGTACAAATATTCAGACCAGATTTTTACCCCAAAATAAAGTTTTTCTGGCAAGTCTATACTACATTATACTTCTTTGCAACTGAAAACGCCTAGTAAGGACCCTGACACTAAACGGTAATAGAATGTTTTGATGTTTTTTTTACTGAATTACATGATCACATCTTAAAGTTGTCTAGGGCATTTCAGGATCACATGTCAATATTCATCAAAAGTTCCCTACAGTATGTAAGTGTCATGCTTGTATTGTGTAGAATTACAAGGAACATAGGTACTGTACTGTACATGCCTCATAGATCCTTAATACCAAGTCTATTCTGGACTCATGGCCTCGTATTGTATATTATACTTACATGAGATAAATACAGTGCATTCGGAAAGTATTCAGACCCCTTGACTTTATCCACATTTTGTTAAGTTACAGCCGTATTCTAAAATGGATTAAATTGTTTTTTTCCCTCATCAATCAGTATGAAAATGTATGCACTCACTAACTGTAAGTCGCTCTGGATAAGAGCGTCTACTAAATGACTAAAATGTAAAATGTACACACACTACCCCATAATGACAAAGCAAAAACAGGTTCTTATAAACATTTGCAAATGTATTCAAAATAAAAACGGAAATATCACATTTACATAAGTATTCAGACCCTTTATTCAGTACTTTGTTGAAGCACCTTTGGCAGCGATTACAGCCTTGAGTCTTCTTGGGTATTACGCTACAAGCTTGGCACACTTGTCTTTAGAGAGTTTCTCCCATTCTCTGCAGATCCTCTCAAGCTCTGTCAGGTTGGATTGGGAGCGTCGCTGCACAGCTATTTACAGGTCTCTCCAGAGATGTTCGATCGGGTTCAAGCCTGGGTTCTGGCTGGGCCACTCAAGGACATTCAGAGACTTGGCTGTGTGCTTAGGGTCGTTGTCCTGTTGGAAGGGGAACCTTCTCCCCAGTCTGAGGTCCTGAGCGCTCTGGAGCAGGTTTTCATCAAGGATCGCTCTGTACTTTGCCCTGTTCATCTTTCCCTCGATCCTGACTAGTTTCCCAGTCCCTGCTGCTGAAAAACAGCCCCACAGCATGATGCTGCCACCACCATGCTTCATCGTAGGGATTGTGCCAGGTTTCCTCCAGACGTGACGCTTGGCATTCAGGCCAAAGAGTTCAATCTTGGTTTCATCAGACCAGAGAATCTTGTTTCTCATGGTCTGAGAGTCCTTTAAGTGTCTTTTGGAAAACTCCAAGTGGGCTGTCTTGTGCCTTTTACTGAGGAGTGGGTTCCGTCTGGCCACTCTACCACAAAGGCCTGATTGGTGGAGTGCTGCAGAGATGGTTGTCCTTCTGGAAGGTTCTCCCATCTCCACAGAGGGACTCTGGAGCTCTGTCAGATTGACCATCCGGTCACCTCCCTGACCAAGGCCTTTCTCCCACGATTGCTCAGTTTGGCCGGGCGGCCAGCTCTAGGAAGAGTCTTGGTGGTTCCAAACTTCTTCCATTTAAGAATGATGGCCACTGTGTTCTTGGGGACCTTCAATGCTGCAGAACGTTTTTGGTAACCTTCCCCAGATCTGTGCCTCGACATAATCCTGTCTCGGAGCTCTATGGACAATTTGGTTTTTGTTCTGACATGCACTGTCAACTGTGGGACCTTATATAGACAGGTGTGTGCTTTCCAAATCATGTCCAATCAATTGAATTTACCACAGGTCGACTCCAATCAAGTAGTAGAAACATCTCAAGGATGATCAATGGAAACAGGTGCATGTCAATGGGTCTGAATACTTATGTAAATAAGGTATTTCATTTTTTATTATTATTTTTTATAAATGTGCATACATTTCTACAAACCTGTTTTCGCTTTGTCATTATAGGGTATTGTGTGTAGATTGATGAGGACATTTTTTTATTTAATCAATTTTAGATTAAGGCTGTAACGTAAGAAAATGTGGAAAAAGGGAAGAGGTCTGAATACTTTCCGAAGGCACTGTAGGTTGTTAAAGATGGTGTGGGTTTGTATTACCCATAATTAGATATATTGATCTGTTCTTGCAACATAACACAAGCCACAATGTGCTCAGCACTTGCCTAGGATGTTTTTGGGGAAAACACACCATATATTATGCTGGCAGTGACTTGTTAACCATATCTAGGTCATACTGTCTGTGCATCAGCTATCCTCCTCCTACTCTCCAAGGAGATATATATTTTACAATTTATACATGCCATATATTTATAATATTAGATTGGGTAAAAAGCTGTCATGGGTGAAAATATTAGCAGTGTTGTTATGGAGAGACATGAGTAACAGTGATATTTGACATAGAGAATAAGATGCATTTATGAAATGCAACAACAAACAATTCATTTTTCATACATTCACATTTGAAAAATATTTTCAGAGAACAATGAATTAGGACAGGATGAAATTGACAGGTAACAGATAAAAAATTTAATAAAATAAAGATCTGCCTATTAGACGTGGCTTCATTTTGAGGAAATGTTCCATCCGAAAGACAATGACTAATGGAAACCATTTGTCCGTGCAATAATCATACAATACTTTCTATTAGAAACTCCTGCAGTGACGTGCTGTTTACACAGTACACATATGTACAAACAGGACTATCTATCCTTAGTTAGAATATGTACAGTGGGGAAAAAAAGTATTTAGTCAGCCACCAATTGTGCAAGTTCTCCCACTTAAAAAGATGAGAGAGGCCTGTAATTTTCATCATAGGTACACGTCAACTATGACAGACAAATTGAGAAAAGAAAATCCAGAAAATCACATTGTAGGATTTTTAATGAATTTATTTGCAAATTATGGTGGAAAATAAGTATTTGGTCAATAACAAAAGTTTCTCAATACTTTTTTATATACCCTTTGTTGGCAATGACACAGGTCAAACGTTTTCTGTAAGTCTTCACAAGGTTTTCACACACTGTTGCTGGTATTTTGGCCCATTCCTCCATGCTGATCTCCTCTAGAGCAGTGATGTTTTGGGGCTGTCGCTGGGCAACACGGACTTTCAACTCCCTCCAAAGATTTTCTATGGGGTTGAGATCTGGAGACTGGCTAGGCCACTCCAGGACCTTGAAATGCTTCTTACGAAGCCACTCCTTCGTTGCCCGGGCGGTGTGTTTGGGATCATTGTCATGCTGAAAGACCCAGCCACGTTTCATCTTCAATGCCCTTGCTGATGGAAGGAGGTTTTCACTCAAAATCTCACGATACATGGCCCCATTCATTCTTTCTTTTACACAGATCAGTCGTCCTGGTCCCTTTGCAGAAAAACAGCCCCAAAGTATGATGTTTCCACCCCCATGCTTCACAGTAGGTATGGTGTTCTTTGGATGCAACTCAGCATTCTTTGTCCTCCAAACACGACGAGTTGAGTTTTTACCAAAAAGTTATATTTTGGTTTCATCTGACCATATGAAATTCTCCCAATCCTCTTCTGGATCATCCAAATGCACTCTAGCAAACTTCAGACGGGCCTGGACATGTACTGGCTTAAGCAGGGGGACACGTCTGGCACTGCAGGATTTGAGTCCCTGGCGGCGTAGTGTGTTACTGATGGTAGGCTTTGTTACTTTGGTCCCAGCTCTCTGCAGGTCATTCACTAGGTCCCCCCCGTGTGGTTCTGGGATTTTTGCTCACCGTTCTTGTGATCATTTTGACCCCACAGGGTGAGATCTTGCGTAGAGCCCCAGATCGAGGGAGATTATCAGTGGTCTTGTATGTCTTCCATTTCCTAATAATTGCTCCCACAGTTGATTTCTTCAAACCAAGCTGCTTACCTATTGCAGATTCAGTCTTCCCAGCCTGGTGCAGGTCTACAATTTTGTTTCTGGTGTCCTTTGACAGCTCTTTGGTCTTGGCCATAGTGGAGTTTGGAGTGTGACTGTTTGAGGTTGTGGACAGGTGTCTTTTATACTGATAACAAGTTCAAACAGGTGCCATTAATACAGGTAATGAGTGGAGGACAGAGGAGCCTCTTAAAGAAGAAGTTACAGGTCTGTGAGAGCCAGAAATCCTGCTTGTTTGTAGGTGACCAAATACTTATTTTCCACCATCATTTGCAAATAAATTCATTAAAAATCCTACAATGTGATTTTCTGGAGAAAAAAATGCTCATTTTGTCTGTCATAGTTGACGTGTACCTATGATGAAAATTACAGGCCTCTCTCATCTTTTTAAGTGGGAGAACTTGCACAATTGGTGGCTGACTAAATACTTTTTTTCCCCACTGTAAATGTAAATGTAAAACAGGCATCGAAGAGAAAAGAGAAAAAAAAAGAGAGTAAAAAGAGAAAAAGTGAGAAAATCCCTGTTTATACCTGGTGCTAACATGCATCCTTTGTCCTGATCCTGTCCACATTCTGATTGTGCCCACATATTAGCAGTTGGATCTACACATAGTATTAAAAAGTGTCTCTTACCCATCCATCCATCCACTGTGTCCATTATGACCAGATTTTTCTGTATGCAAATTTTTGACAGCTATTTTTTCAAAATACTATTTTTTCATTTATTTTAAGACAAATATTTATGCAATAAGTCAATGGTGCCTTAATATAACCTTATTCTAAACATATTTTCTGAAGGTCAAAGGTTTTTTGATTACTTAATGAATTTCAATTGAAACTAAGACTGAAATGCAATCAGATCCACACTGTGGATGTAACTTTTATTAAAATATTTGTTGTATTATTTATTTTATTATTTATTTTCAAATAAAAATACAATTTTATATATTTATTATTTATTTATGTATTTAATTTAATTAAATGAACCCAATTATTAAAAGAAGCATAGGTGATGGGAAGTTTGAGAGGAGGGAAGGTAGATAGACAGTCTAAAGACAGACAGACTACAAAGCACACCAACATGTAGAGAAAAAAGTAACTGACATCTCACACCTGACACAGAAACAACAAAAACACACTAAAATGAACTCTAATTGACAATGGTCCTTGACAGACATTAAACACACCAAAATCAACTAATAGAATCTAGAGAAATAAATACATAAATTAACAGAAATCTCAGAGAGACACAAAACAATACACACATATATACACACAAGACACAAATTAATCCACACACATATAGGCCATGTCCGAATACCCGTACTTGAGTTCTAATTATTAGGCTATTTGGGTATGCGAAAATAGAAAGTTTTATAGTATGTGAAATCCAAAACATTTAGTATGCCCTAAATGCCAAGATGTACCACTCATTTCAGCTTTTCATCTAGTTACTAGATTCTAGTAGCATTCAATGCACACTACAGTGGAAGAGAACCGTCTTTTCAGACCACGTTTGACAACAGCTGATAATTCGATAAGGGGATGTGCTGCACCAAAATGAACGCATGGTGGGGAACAAGCGTGGTTGCATATTAGATGACTCCTTCTCAGTATGGATGAGCCTAATATGTTGATAGCTGTTGCTTACTGCATACGTTTTTACTTAACAGTATGTCTAAATAGTATGTAGTACGATTAGTACAAAGTGTGACGTTTTAGTAAGTAGTACTCAAGACAGATTTCTGACCTGGCCATAGACACAAACACATACACATAGAGAGAGAGGGAGAGGGTAAAGAGAAAGAAAGAAAGAAAGAAAGAAAGAAATATAGATAGATAGAAAGAAAGAAAGAAAGAAAGAAAGAAAGAAAGAAAGAAAGAAAGAAAGAAAGAAAGAAAGAAAGAAAGAAAGAAAGAAAGAAAGAAAGAAAGAAAGAAAGAAAGAAAAAAATAGAAGGAAAAAAATGAACAGATGAGAGGACAGTATTGAGGAGGAAAGGGAGGAGGAAAGGGAACGATTGCGAGTGAGCAATCAAAGAGGTAATTGACCCTTTGACCTTATTGAACCATGCATATTGCATTTTGGGCGGAGGAGGTCAAATGGACAAGTATCATATAGAGAGACTTAAAATACTACTAAAATAACTTAAGAAAGGACTGCATATACAAAGATCTAAGAAAGAAACCGTGTAAAAAGCACACAATACCAGTATGAGAGCACAATAGGGAATCCCACTTTCAAACCAAAAAGGGAACACATCGTTAAGCCATTATTATTTTCAGCTGGGGCAATTATGGCCATCAAACCTCCAGTTATTTTACAGTGTCCCCTTTGGGTTTCTTTACCTCATTCCTATCCGTTTGGCATTCAATTAGATTTTTGGTCAATATGAGATTGAATGGCAATGCTGCTCGGAGGCATTATATTTTTGTTCAGCTTCACTCGGATGCAATGATATTCCATTACTATCAAATGTTACATGTTTCAGGTTACAGAGGGAGGTCAAGTTTCTGTGATCCTCGAATCCCCCTACAGATACCAATATTTTCAGCAATGCTGAGAGCTGAAGGTTGGCATATAGAATTGGCACAAATATCGTAAAGTGTTCTGGGAGTTAAAGTGTTATAGCTTTCCCCTCACCAAACGCTTGTACCGTGATAATGAGAGGAGGATTCATTCAGTAAACATTGAATGTCATCCTAACACCCTCTAGTGCTTCTGGCTTCCTGCTTAAAATTGCCTCCTTTTTGGTTTTAAAGAGGGATTTGCAGCGTTAAGTTTAAGTTTTATACACAAAATGAACTGTTGAAAACACACAACACCAAAGCAGTCAGGGGCTTCCAAGAGAAGAGTTCAACAGCTCAAGGCTCGCTTACCTTAGATAGCACGTAGCCACTTGTAAGTCAATCAGTCTGTCATAGTGTCTGTCTGGCAGTGTGATGTCAGAGTCAGTCAGTGAGTCAGTATTTCAGTGTTTCAGTCACCAAGTGCAGCTAACTACACTCTTAGAAAAAGGGGTTCCAAAAGGGTTATTCGGCTGTCCCCATAGGAGAACCCTTTTGGGTTCCAGGTAGAACCATCTGTGGAAAGGGTTCTACCTGGAACCAAAAAGGGTTCTTCAAAGGGTTCTCCTATGGGGACAGAGTGTACTCGGGTCACTACAGTACAGACAAGAAGTCCCATCTGACCTTTTTAACTACACTAGGCACTGAAAGCACACATTTTGAAGTCTAGGGAATAGTGTTTTCGAAACACGACACACTTATAACAAAACATTTTGTCAATCAGCATTGCGTTGATGTTAGTTAGTCGCATTTGACTATCAATGTGAGGACCGTACAATGTTGAGGAGAGCCATATGATGATATGGCTGAAAATGTTGTTCCCAGCAAGGCATGTATCGTAAGGTACTATTCCCGTGACCTCGGAGGCTCCGCTGACACCACTGACCATTGACCCTTGAAAGATGGCCACTGTACAACATCGCATTCAAAATGATCCATTATGTAAGCTCTAAATATAGCTAGAATATGTACATATCATATCATGAAAGAAATCTGTGAGACTCTGGAAATTTCGCACCGGTGCAAAGGGTGATTTCTTCAAAGAGCGATGTGTCTTTTGTTATCTGTCAGGGTGAATGTCAGTGAGGTAGAGAGGGCACCAGTGACACAAAAAAGAACACAGTAAAAGCCACACACGACAACAACACAAACACAAACACAACACTCGGACGGCATTGAGAGTAGGACAGATATACAGTGTAACGTGTAAGAATGAATAAGCCCACATACAAACGCGTGATATGACACAACCTGAAGAGAGAGACAGCAACACAGAGCACATCAGACAACACGTGACCCGTTGTTCCTGTTAAGTGTTACAGGGCTACTTCAGTGCAGCTGCCGCACGCGGCACACGTCGCCACACACGTACACACACAAATCGCACAGACCACACAGTCTCTCAAATACACAGCCTGGTACACACACAGTATCTTACACTATACATCCTACATATACGATCCTCTTATTTCATGATATGACTTTTGTTACTCTTTGTACATTTATGGGCAAATGTTTGGTGTATGTATATGACCAGTTCTTCTAAGAATGTCATTGAGTTTATAATTCATGGGATGGAATTGTGGTGCATTGGGCTGAGGTTAGGTTAACAATGAAAAAAGAAAGATCAGGTTATTCTGAATAATAGATTATTCTGATTGGATGATACTCTGAGCAATACAATGCAATTGGGCCTTGATATATAAATCACAGTTTTACCCAACCTTAGCTCAATAGCTTGGTGTTGTTGTTCCCTACCTATCTATTCCCTTACGGAAAGAACACATGAATTTTCATGTGATCACATGTGGTCTTATGTGAAGTTAATGTGATAACGTGACAATATGTGAAGAAACATGTGATAACATAAAACTACACATTTGAAATCATGTGGTTTTTCTGTAAGGGTTGATTTCACTATTTGAACTTACCTCCATTCACACAGAGGGCAATTCATGGGGGATACTTAAACTTTACCAAACATTCTGTACAGACCCAACAAAGTGAACACAGTTAGTACTAGTTGTGATTTGCAGTCATGCATAGTGTACTGTATGTGAGAGTGTGAGTGTGTTCTGTGTCCAAGTGTGTCTTTGGGTGGTATGTTTGAGTGTCAACTGCCAACATGCAATGTCATGTACATGAGAGAACCTAAAATGTTTGGCTGACGGATTAGGTTAAAAAAAAATTATGGTACCGCTAACGGGGTACCATTTTGGGTCACCATGATTTTAAGGTGTTACCTCTTGGCCTATGGTTTGATCCAGGAAGAGGTGGAGTTTGCATTGAGGTCCTGCTGTAGCAGAGACCCTTCCAGCTTATACCATTCCTCAGCCAAAGGGGAGTCTGGGCTGGCTGCCAGGCCAGCTGCCTCTAGTTTAGTGTCAACAGTGGCGTCGAGAGTTTGGGAGGAGTGTAAAGGAGAAGTGTTTGGTGCAGGTTTGGTGGTGGTTGTTGTAGGTGGTAAAAAAGGTTTGTTGCAGCCGTAAAGAAATGGATCGAGGTATTGCGTTTCAGAATCAGCACAAGAGTGTACATGGGGTAAGCAGGGGTAAATAAGGTGCGTTTCGAAGAGGAAAGGAAAGGAGGAGGGAAAAGAATGGGGATATGGAATCAAAGATGGGGGACAAGGAAAGGGGGTGGGTGGACAGGGCATGAAGTGGGAGTCAGCCACACAAGGGGAAGGAGGGGAGCCAGGAGAGAGAGAGAGAGAGAGAGAGAGAGAGAGAGAGAGAGAGAGAGAGAGAGAGAGAGAGAGAGAGAGAGAGAGAGAGAGAGAGAGAAGATGGGGGATAAGGAAAGGGGGTGGGGGGACAGGGCATCAAGTGGGAGTCAGCCAAACAAGGGGGAGGAGGGGAGCCAGGAGAGAGAGAGATAGAGAGAGGGAGAGAGAGAAAGAAACAGAAGTGACAAGAGGTAAATTAATGCATGGTCAACTATCTTGAGTACAAGAGACAGAGAAAGAGAGAGGATGAGCGTGAGAGATGATGAGGAGACAGAAATAAATACAAAGGACAAAATGGAGGATGAAAATTTGAGGCAGTGAAAGAAAGAGAGAGGGACAGAAAATACAGACAGGAAGAAAGAAAAGGTGAGACCAAGTGTGATGGAAGTGTCACAGCACAAAGGTGAAGAGGTGGAAAAATACAGGCCAGAGCAGAGAAAAGCAGAAGAGTAAAGATCTTGTAGGTGGGTGTTGTTGTGTCCTGTCAGAACCTAGTGTTTGGAACCTCCCTGTCACACAAACATGGCTCTTCCCATGATGCTCTTGGCCATTGCTTGTGTCTGTCTGCTTGTTCTCTGTAACTACCCACAAATCAGTTCCCATATGTGCTGTATTTGATCATGTATACATCATTTGTGTACATATTTGTCCCCTGTGCACCTGCCCTATTGGCATCTTCTATATGCAGAGAATCTTTATCTGTATCAGTGCTTGTGCCTTATGGCATCTTGTGTGTAGCTCTGTTGACGTATGTGGTATATGTGGTTACGGTTCTGTCCCCTGTGGGAGTGACGTACCTTTCCGCACATTCCCATCTGTGGCGCGGAATTCCCTGGTGTTGAGCAGGAAGCAAGCGCGGTCCTGCTGGTAGCGTTCCCGGGTTACTCCGGTGCCCCCTCGCCCCGCGGGGCTCCGCTCGTCCGGGCTCAGCACCTGGTCGATGGTAGGGCAGTCCTCGTTCGCCAGGGCCGCAGTGGCCGCGTCACCGTTCTGCTTGGAATCTTTCGGAAAAGAAGGAGAGATGGGGAAAGGGGGCGGGAAGCAGAGTAAAGGAGACGGAAGGAAGAGGAGAGTAGGATAAAAGTGATGTATCTGGATAGTGGAGGAGGAAGGTTGTGATGGGAGACTGATTCCATATCCACACTAGCATACCACTTAGGATGCATGTCCATTACATTGCTTTATTCGACATAATATGTTAGTACGGACATTGGAACATAGTCCGAGGGGAGGAGTTGCATACTTGGTGATTCAATCGGCCCAATCAGAGAGCTTGCTGTTGCGAGCTGAGGGACTTTGATCGGCTGCTATATCGAAGGTTTTGGCATGGCACCTTGGCCCAACGATACAGAAATCATGAATCCCCAGTCTCCCATCACTGGAAAAAAGAATGTAAGAAAATAGCCAAAGGAATGGGGGGGACGTGTTACTGCAAGCTACTGATCACAATGTAATACTGCAGATGAGATACATAAGCAGAGACAGATTCAGTAAAATGATGTATTGTGTATTTATTCCTTGTGTTATTATTTCTATTTTTTTCTCTCTGCATTGTTGGGAAGGGCCCGTAAGTAAGCATTTCACTGTTAGCCTACACCTGTTGTTTACGAAGCATGTGACAAATAACATTTGATTTGATTTGACTATGATATGTAATTGATCATGGCAAAGGTGTCAAAGGTCATGTCTATACAGGCTTAGCTAGACAGCATGGTCAACTAAAAACTGGTCATAGTAATAGATGAGGTGGGGTTGCGGGTGTGAGTTGATGCCGCAGTGTGACTGAGGCTTATATCCTCAGACCACAGGAGGTTGGTGGCACCTTAACTGGGAAGGACAGGCTCTTGGTAATGGCTGGAGCGGAATGAGTGATTTCCATGTGTTTGATGCCATTCCATTCGCTCCTTTCCAGCCATTATTATGAGCCGTCCTCCCTCAGCAGCCTCAACTGTCTCAGACACAGCTGTCAAATCTGATCTCAGATGAGTTCCTGCTCAACAACTTACTAACAACCTACAGCAAAATTCTCAACAAAAGAGAGCGTGAAAGACTGTAAGAGAGTGGTAGGGTACTATAGGCGCTTATGCAATAAAACATAATTATTATAATTACTATTATTATTATATTATTATATTATATATTATTATTATTATATTATTATTATTGCTGACACACTGATGATTTCTCAAGGGCTACAAAACACACGTGATCTATTGTCATGTGTGGACATTGGGTTCATGAAAAAGGAAGTACTGTAAGCATTACATACTAAGTACTACACTTCAGTAAAGAAAAAAAAAATGGTCGGACATTTGTAGTGTAATCTAAACCATTGAACCAAACGTAAGCATATTGGTCTGTTGCGAACAGATCCAAATCGTTAATTTTTTTATGTACTGTGTTTGTTCTACACAGGCAGATGGAGGCCTCTCGGCAAATGTGGACTCCCCAGTTGATCATAAATTACCTATAAGTTCTGATGGGCTAGCTATCTCTCAAGGGCAGATTCAGAATCAGCACCCCCCCTCTCCCCCTTCCCCCCCCCAAACTATCCCTATCAGGGACAGAGGCACTCTAAACCCCCACTCACACCCCATGGATCTGCAGGACTGTACTATTACTGAGATTACTGAGTCCCTGTAACTAGCTGTCAGATAACATTCTGATTCCTAAGTCTTATACAGCCCAGAATCCTCCACTTACTGTGCAAATCCCTGTTCTAAATTTGATTGGATATCTGTCAATGCTAAACTGTACAGTTTGACAACCTCTTTGCCAAAAATACAATTTTTGACGGAGTAATTTGTGTTCTACGCCCTTGGGGAGGCTAGTGGTGGAATGCCCAGATGCTCAGCAAAGCTCCATGTTGATGAACTCGTGCAGATCTTACAAGTCAAGGTCGAAGACAGTTTGTTAACTTGCAGTCTGTCTCTTAAAATATGGTCCTGAAGAATGAAAATAGAAATGTCTCACCTCGGTTGATTTCTATGATCTCCTCTTGTGCAAGGGGGCAGTCGAAGCCTCCGGACCCGATCACCTCGCCGAGTACATTACCCAGGATCCTATGGGGCGAGGCGGTGGCCATGGCGAGGGCGTCAGGCTTGCAGTAGTTGGGCGAGCCTGGCATGGTGGGCCGGGGGATGTGCTTGCCCTTCTTTTTGGGCAGCTTCTGCTTAGCCATGGCCAGTGAGTAGTACATGCCAAAGTTGTTGACGATGACGGGAACAGGCATGGCGATGGTCAGTACCCCTGCCAGGGCACACAGCGCGCCCACCAGCATCCCCGACCACGTCTCAGGGTACATGTCCCCGTAGCCCAGAGTGGTCATGGTGACCACGGCCCACCAGAAGCCGATGGGGATGTTCTTGAAGTTTGTGTGTTTGGCGGCCGTAGGGTCGTCAGGGTCGGCGCCGATGCGCTCGGCGTAGTAGATCATGGTGGCGAAGATGAGCACTCCGAGAGCGAGGAAGATGATGAGCAGGAGGAACTCGTTGGTGCTGGCGCGGAGCGTGTGGCCCAGGACGCGAAGCCCCACAAAGTGGCGGGTCAGCTTGAAGATTCGCAGGATGCGGACGAAGCGGACTACGCGCAGGAAGCCCAACACGTCCTTGGCGGCTTTGGAGGACAGGCCGCTCAGCCCCACCTCCAGGTAGAAAGGCATGATGGCAATGAAGTCGATGATGTTGAGGGTGCTCCTGAAGAACTCGACCTTGTCCGGGCAGAAGACCACGCGTGCCATCACCTCAATGGTGAACCAGATGACGCACATGCCCTCCACGTACGTAAGCCAGCTGTCGGTCACCACCTCGTAGACGATTACCTCGCGTGTCACGTTTCCCTCCGTCACGTTCTCCGTCTTGTTGTAGATGGTGTTGAAGGCCTCGTGCGTCTCCATGCAGAAGGTGGAGATGGAGATGAGGATGAACAGGAGGGAGAGGAACGCGCAGTACTGGAGGAGAAGAACAGAACGAACCAGAGAGAGGAGGGACAGAGAGAGCAGGGGAAAGGCAGGAAGACAGAAGGCAAAGGGAAAAAAATGAAGATAGAGTGAGAAAAGAGAGAGGAAGGAGAGAAGGGTTAAAGCCATATACAAACAACATAGCTAGCTAAACAGATGGTGTGTTGCTCAACAGTTAGTCAGCCCCTACAGGACACTGCATGGCATTACTCAGTCAGATGAGATCATGAGCCCAGATTATTAAACCTGACTAGACACCTAAATGGGATAATTGTTGACCTTGAGGGTGACTGCAGGGTCAAACTGGACCAAGCACTGAGGGATACTCTATCTGACACTTAGAAAAAAAGGCTGCAATGGTCATCGGCATGACAGCCCAAGGAGAAGTGGTGGAAAAAAATAGAAAACCGGGAGCCACATGTCATAAACCTGCAGAATGTAGGAAAGGGGGAGGGGACCTGGCTGGAATGAGAATACAGACTACTACTGTCTCATTGGCGCAGCGCGGACACAGAGAAAAGGGCAAGAAAATAAAGTGATGGAGAAAGAGAGAGTCGTAAACGGTAAAAGCTGATGAATTATAAATATCCATGTATCTCAGAGTGCACTGAATAGGTTTCAAAATCAGGATGGGACATGTGCTCACCCCCTCATACTGAATGTTCAACATAAAGGGTCTGAAACATGTGGCACTGAGCCTGTTTGTGGCCCAGCATGATGAAATGTGATCCCAACTTATGCTCCAATAACTAGCCAGTCTGATTATTTGAAAATATGTAATGTTGGGGAAATAACAATTCGCACATTAGTCAAAGTATTATACACAAAGTAAAAGGACTGACAGCCCTATTGTACATTATGTATTGACCAACATTTGGACCCTTACAACTACTATATTAATCATACAGTGGAAATCCCTAAAGCCCAAAGTGCTTGAGATGGCACTCTATTTTATCACCAACATAATCCATTACACTCCAGTGCAAGTTAACCGTAATGGGGAGCCAATACTCCCCATTAAGTCATGTTATTAACCCCCTACTTTTCAAAAAGTCTGTGAATGCAGAGTTACTTGCAAGAAACAACATTGCTAAAACATTATCATCCTCCAATTAACACACTTGATATTGTTGGGTTCTACCTTGAAATATACTTACTCCTGTTACTATATTGGACCTTATTGATTTTGTTATATGCATAATGAATGTACAGTATATGTTATGTGTCAATTAATGGTGAAGATGAACTTCGTGTATGGAATTTTACTATCAGAGAAAAGGGACAGTCCAAAGTCTATTGAGTAAGGTGAACATATGGTCACTTGTAACCATCATGGAGAAGTGACCGAATGAAGAGGAACTGCTTCCAGACCGCTCGACCGTAAAGACAACAGTGCAACATTTAGGCAGTTTTAGGAAACAGACGGACAGTTCTGAGAAGTCATACGTCTAACCTTGTCATGACAGTTAAATGCCTGTTTGATCATGTGCAAAGTGTGTTTGCAGCGAAAGTATCCAGTGGCTTGAATAAACTTGGTTTGAGCTTTTTCTAGTCGTCTGTTTTGAGTTTTTACTCTGTTTGTTCAGAACCTAACACCATACTGTATTCCTTATACTACCACTACCACTATAATTGTGCTACTGTATAAACAGGGTTTCCCAAACTCGGTCCTCAGGACCCCAAGGGGTGCACGTTTTGTTTTTTGCCCTAGCGCTACACAGCTGATTCAAATAATCAACTAAACTGATCATTTGAATCAGCTGTGTAGTGCTAGGGCAAAAACCAGAACGTGCACCCCTTGGGGTCCCAAGTTTTGTAAACGCTTGTATAAAGCATTGTGAGAATGGTACCTGAGTAAATATCAAGTGTAATGCACGGCATGGGTGCTAAAACCTGGTGCTTATGTATTAACAATTGATCAATTCAGACAGCACAACAGGAGTACAATCAGCCAGAGACTTCATGTCAATCAAAGTCCAACAAGACATTAAGCTGAATATTATCCTCTCGAAGGGTTCATTTGAGATATCCAAACTGCCAGGCTTAGCTTCAAACTCTATTAATAGAGTGAACTAATTGCACACATGTATTATGGGTTGCCCTATAACTAA
Source organism: Coregonus clupeaformis (assembly GCF_020615455.1). Lineage (NCBI taxonomy): Eukaryota > Metazoa > Chordata > Actinopteri > Salmoniformes > Salmonidae > Coregonus > Coregonus clupeaformis. The sequence goes on along the minus strand of NC_059192.1, from coordinate 33,381,996 downwards.
ACAACAACATTCAGTCAATAACCATAGTCATGTAACCATATCTGGTTAGAGTGGTCCTAGTGGTCCTGTGTGGCTCAGTTGGTAAGAGTGTGGAGTTAGCAACGCAAAAAAATGTATGCAGGCAATGTCATTTTATTCGCTTTGGATAAAAGCATCTGTTAAATGGTGTTCAGATACTGTCTTTCAGCTTGGGGATGGAAGTTAAACATTAGCCGCAAGCCTAAATAAGATGGATTCTCTGGACCATTTTGACAAAATGACATCCTACACACCACTGCCAAGAAAGCAATGGGATACACTAAAAAGCACTGCGCGTCATTAGTACTGTTTGGACACTGCTTCCCTTTCTCTCGGATTCTGGAGAATACCTCCATCTACAAACAGAACTATGTCCATATACTACAGCCTAGCTCATTTTTTCCCAAAACTTTCTCTGTCCTACGGGTGAATTTCTTGGACAGAGAGCAAAAACAAACAAAAAAATTGGCAAAGTTATAAGAGCGTCCGGGCGCTGAGACATGCAGTCTGCCCAGACTGCTTCTTGTAAAGAGATGGTGACTCAGTTTTGAAAAAGGGAGTCGCTTTATTTCCTTAACCGTGCTCCCTTTTTCTCACTAAAAGTATTGAAATGTGATATTTCAGGGTTTAAAAAATATATAAATTAGCAAAAATGTCTAAAACCCAGTTTTTGCTTTGTCATTATGGGGTATTTTATGTAGATTGATGAGGGGAAAAAACGATTTAATCCATTTAAGATCAAGGCTGTAACGTAACAAAATGTGGAAAAAGTAAAGGGTTCTGAATACTTTCCGAATGCACTGTATGCTGTCTGTGTAGTCTGTACGTGTCCTGTTTGTCTGACTGACTGTGCTATACAAGTGAAGCTCATTACACTGGACCATTCAAATGTTCCTGAGTCAATTACACTGGACCATTCAAATGTTCCTGAGTCAATTACACTGGACCATTCAAATGTTCCTGAGTCAATTACACTGGACCATTCAAATGTTCCTGAGTCAATTACACTGGACCATTCAAATGTTCCTGAGTCAATTACACTGGACCATTCAAATGTTCCTGAGTCAATTACACTGGACCATTCAAATGTTCCTGAGTCAATTACACTGGACCATTCAAATGTTCCTGAGTCAATTACACTGGACCATTCAAATGTTCCTGAGTCAATTACACTGGACCATTCAAATGTTCCTGAGTCAATTACACTGGACCATTCAAATGTTCCTGAGTCAATTACACTGGACCATTCAAATGTTCCTGAGTCAATTACACTGGACCATTCAAATGTTCCTGAGTCAATTACACTGGACCATTCAAATGTTCCTGAGTCAATTACACTGGACCATTCAAATGTTCCTGAGTCAATTACACTGGACAGATAATACTATGGTTGTGCATGGCCAGTAGCGTCATCTTTTCCAATGACATTCTTACAGTTACATGGCCTGCTGTTTATTTATAGACCCAGTATATATACTTTGTGCATTATCAAATAAATAATAAAACACAGATATGGCCGGAGGAAGAATAAAAAGGGATAAATTCATACTTGAGTGGAGCCCATCTACCTTACATCAAATGCCTGAGTGCAAATCTGCAAATACTGTACTATGCGTGTCTCCTATGTGTATTTTCTCTGATGTTCACATTTTTAATATATATATTTAGAACAGCATATATAGAAAGCTCATGAAACGGAAAAATGGAGGTGAAGGGCCATGTATTTTCTTTCTCATTGGGTCAATTTTTCATTATTACTCTCTTACTTCTCAACACCTATTGCAAGAGCCCTCTCTCCTTCTCTTTCTCTGTGAAAACCTTTTACTGCAGTGGGCTAAATCAGGGTCACACAGAGTGATTCTTGGTAGTCTTAAACAAATCTACTTTGAAACAAAAGTATACACCTCACACACATGGCTATGGGCTTACAAAAAAGAAGACACCTGTACCATGTCAGATATAGAGTTTAAATGTATAGAATTTTGAGTTTGCATCCCAGTATTACCCTTTATATGCATCACAGAAGACTGAAATATAACAAAACTGTTGGACATAGAAACATTGAATTTTCGGCAGTTTAAAAAAAATAATGTTGATTAATTATAAAATTATGAAAAATATTAATAACATTCCACCCATGAGGCCACTAGGTCATTTGACTGCAAGAAAGGGCTACACCTTTTTTTCACTGAACTCAAATCAATCCACATATAGAATCAGAAGATACATTACTGTACAGTGTACATAGAGAAAATCTGAAGAAAAGGAACTCAAGTAATGTTCTGTATATTAGAGATTAGCTGAAAGGCAGTAGCATCTCACAGTAGCGAGTGAACTTCTTGGAAAGCCATAAAACATAAAGGATATGCCAGTATCGCTGCGTTTGATTGGCACAGCAGTAGTAACAGATTACCATATAGGCAGACCATATGGATGGAGAGAAATGTGTATATTGTTTCTATGTCCTGAGTGGGGATCTGAAATGCAAGGCTTCCTGGTGTTCTTGAATCTTACACAGCCTGTGAAAGAGCAGTCTGGGATGGGTAACATTGAACACACCAATTCATTCAGGATGGGACCCAAGCAACAATAGTATTTGTGTTTATCCCCCATTTCTCTCCATCCTCTTCTCTTCCTTTTCTCTCCCTCTTTACTCCTCTGCCATGTTTCTCTACACTGTCTGACCTACTTTTTCCAGATTGCTGCAGTGCTCTCCCCCTCTATAACATGCATACACACACAAACACACACACAAACACGCGCACACACACGTACGGAGAGCTGTATTTCTCAAACATCTCCACCCGCCGCCCCCCATCGCATGGAACTAGGAGGAACCAGTGGGACCTGCACACAGCGCTCTCTCATTGGATGAGGACCGTACACACAGCACAGGTACTGAGCAGATTAGAGAGTTTTCATTTGATGGTGTTGGTGGTGGTGATGATGGTGGAGGCAAGATTTTCCTCTTGTTGGACGATAAACGTGATTCTGATTCTGAGATGATGATGGTGGTGATGATGATGATGATGGTGATGAGGATGGTGACGATGATGATGATGATGATGATGATGATGGTGATGACGAGGATGGTGAGGATGGTGATGACAATGATGATGATGGTGATGATGAGGATGGTGAGGATGGTGAGGATGGTGATGACAATGATGATGATGATGATGATGATGATGCTGGTGATGGTTGTTAGCAATACTACAGTCATCATCCTAATCACGTATATGGAAAACATTACACAGTAGATTTACCATCAAGGTATACTAGCCTTGCCTGAGAAGCATTTTCCTTCTCGGATTGTTTGTCTCTTTATGTCCCTCTCTACTAATCTCTCTCATACACACACATGCACACAGTACACTTGGCTACACACACCACCCAAAAAAGCCTAACACAGTAAAACGGTAGTTAGGGAAAAAAGTATTTGATCCCCTGCTGATTTTGTACGTTTGCCCACTGACAAAGAAATGATCAGTCTATAATTTTAATGGTAGGTTTATTTGAACAGTGAGAGACAGAATAACAACAACAAAATCCAGAAAAACGCATGTCAAAAATGTTATGAATTGATTTGCATTTTAATGAGGGAAATAAGTATTTGACCCTTCTGCAAAACATGACTTAGTACTTGGTGGCAAAACCCTTGTTGGCAATCACAGAGGTCAGACATTTCTTGTAGTTGGCCACCAGGTTTGCACACATCTCAGGAGGGATTATGTCCCACTCCTCTTTGCAGATCTTCTCCAAGTCATTAAGGTTTCGAGGCTGACGTTTGGCAACTCGAACCTTCAGCTCCCTCCACAGATTTTCTATGGGATTAAGGTCTGGAGACTGGCTAGGCCACTCCAGGACCTTAATGTGCTTCTTATTGAGCCACACCTTTGTTGCCTTGGCCGTGTGTTTTGGGTCATTGTCATGCTGGAATACCCATCCATGACCCATTTTCAATGCCCTGGCTGAGGGAAGGAGGTTCTCACCCAAGATTTGACGGTACATGGCCCTGTCCATCATCCCTTTGATGCTGTGATGTTGTCCTGTCTCCTTAGCAGAAAAACACGCCCAAAGCATAATGTTTCCACCTCCATGTTTGACGGTGGGGATGGTGTTCTTGGGATCATAGGCAGCATTCCTCCTCCTCCAAACACGGCGAATTGAGTTGATGCCAAAGAGCTCCATTTTGGTCTCATCTGACCACAACACTTTCACCCAGTTCTCCTCTGAATCATTCAGATGTTCATTGGCAAACTTCAGATGGGCATGTATTTGTGCTTTCTTGAGCAGGGGGACCTTGCGGGTGCTGCAGGATTTCAGTCCTTCATGGCGTAGTGTGTTACCAATTGTTTTCTTGGTGACTATGGTCCCAGCTGCCTTGAGATCATTGACAAGATCCTCCCGTGTAGTTCTGGGCTGATTCCTCACCGTTCTCATGATCATTGCAACTCCACGAGGTGAGATCTTGCATGGAGCCCCAGGCCGAGGGAGATTGACAGTTATTTTGTGTTTCTTCCATTTGCGAATAATCGCACCAACTGTTGTCACCTTCTCACCAAGCTGCTTGCCGATGGTCTTGTAGCCCTTTCCAGCCTTGTGTAGGTCTACAATCTTGTCCCTGACATCCTTGGAGAGCTCTTTGGTCTTGGCCATGGTGGAGAGTTTGGAATCTGATTGATTGCTTCTGTGGACAGGTGTCTTTTATACAGGTAACAAGCTCCCTTTAAGAGTGTGCTCCTAATCTCAGCTCGTTACCTGTATAAAAGACACCTGGGAGCCAGAAATCTTTCTGATTGAGAGGGGGTCAAATTCTTATTTCCCTCATTAAAATGCAAATCAATTTATAACATTTTTGACATGCGTTTTTCTGGATTTTTTTGTTGTTATTCTGTCTCTCACTGTTCAAATAAACCTACCATTAAAATTATAGACTGATAATTTCTTTGTCAGTGGGCAAACGTACAAAATCAGCAGGGGATCAAATACTTTTTTCCCTCACTGTAGGCTGCACAGGTGGGGAGACAGAGGGGGGCAGACAAAATGGAGGGAGCGGGGGAACCAGTTGACGTAACAAGGACAGGAGAACATGAGAGGGGGGTTAAGAGGATATACATGGAATAGAGGACAACAAAGGATAAAACCATGACCAAAACACGCAAGATAAATGGATGCGTTACCAGAGGACAAGAGCGGACAATCTGAACATTCTCTTGCGCCTGTACCACTTAAGCCGGGCAGGACGTGTTAGTGTAGTGTTAGGCTAGTATAAAGATAGGCGTTAGTGCAGGGCTAGCATAGGTGAGGCTAGGCATTGGTCCAGGGCTAGGCTAGTTATTCAACCAGGCCTAGCGCAGGGGTAAGTTAGGCATCGGACAGCGCTAGGCTAGTGCAAAGGCTAGGATAGGATAGGCTAGGAATTAGTGCAGGCTAATGTAGGATACTGCCGCTCATCAGACTGATAATACTGGTGTGACCTGTCTATGTCAACCCAAGAGGGGAAAGAGAGAGAGAGGGAGAGAGAGAGAGAGAGAGAGAGAGAGAGAGAGAGAGAGAGAGAGAGAGAGAGAGAGAGAGAGAGAGAGAGAGAGAGAGAGAGAGAGAGAGAGAGAGAGAGAGAGAGAGAGAGAGAGAGAGAGAGAGAGAGAGAGAGAGAGAGAGAGAGAGAGAGAGAGAGAGAGGATAGCAAGCTAAATAACTGCATCGCAGTACTTGAGGCGTCACTACAGACCCGGATTCGATCCCAGGCTGTGTCACAGCCAGCCGTGACTGGGAGACCCATGAGGCGGCGCATAATTGGCCCGGCATCGTCCGGGTTGGGGGAGGGTTTGGCCGGCCGGGATTGCCTTGTCCCATCGCGCTGTGGCAGGCCTGCAAGCTGACTTCAGTTGCAAGCTGGACGGTGTTTCCTCTGACACATTGGTGTGGCTGGCTTCTGGGTTAAGCGAGCATTGTGTCACAAAGCAGCGCGGCTTGGCAGGGTCGTGTTTCAGAGGACGCATGGCTCTCGACCTTCACCTCTCCCGAGTCCGTAGGGGAGTTGCAGCGATGGAACAAGACTTTAACTACCAATTGGTGGGGTAAAAGTACACAACAACAAAATAAATCATAGGCAGGCCATAGTGGTAAAAAAACAAACATGCAACACCAGGGAAGACAGGAAAATACAGAAAGAAAAAGAGGGAGGTTGGTTGACCAATTTCCTGTATAGCCTACGCCACAATTGTTTAAAAGGTAATGGGGTCTATTACAATACATAAATCCTATAGTAGTAACGTATGCCTTGAACAATTTTTTTACCACAACCAAAATAAATACAGCAAAATATTTCAAGGTCAAACAAAGGTTAGTATACTATGCAACAACCTGAACGTGTTTATAGTAAAGTTATACACTACAGTATACTGTATGTCATATAAACTAAGGTCGGATTTAAATAGTGTAAAAGCAACGCGTTTATCAGTCGTTTTGAAAAACGTGGTGTAAAACTTACACTGTCACAGTAGTAGCTGTATCAACTATAACGCTCATACCGTAGTAATAGTATACATTAGCAATGCATCATTTCCTCAATGAAGAAAATGTAGATCTGTACACCAGATCAATAGATAAATCCATCACTTCAGTCAATCCAGACTACATATAGTATGTTGTGCAGGTATTCTATTGTGCTTGTGGAGTGAAATGTACTGTACTTCAAGCTATTCATCAAGTGTGTATCTATGTAGGTTTAGGTGTGTGTGTGTGTGTGTGTGTGTGTGTGTGTGTGTGTGTGTGTGTGTGTGTGTGTGTGTGTGTGTGTGTGTGTGTGTGTGTGTGTGTGTGTGTGTGTGTGTGTGTGTGTGTGTGTGTGTGTGTGTGTGTGTGTGTAGCAGAAAAAGACTACAGCCTATGGGTAGTGTGTGTGCAACACTCACAGATCGCAGATAGAGACTGGTAGCTACATGAACACTGCATTGAGGTAACCGTGAAGGATGGGCAGAGGGAGGAGAGAGAGATGGAGAGAGAGAATGGGAGAGGAGAAGAGAAGGAATAGAGTAGGAGTGGAATATGAAAGGCGGAGTAGCACTTCACACTTATTTATCTGCAGAGGCTCTTTCTCTCTGTCGTCTGCCTCATCCCTCCCTCTTCTTCTTCTCTCCTCATCCTTCTCTCTTCTTCTTCTCTCCTCATCCCTCTCTCTTCTTCTTCTCTCCTCATCCCTCTCTTTACTGCATCATAATGACATGGACCAAGGCATCCCCTTGATAGAGTGGAGGAAAGGAGTGGGGGTGGAGGATTCTGGACAGAACAGAAAGTCCATACGGGACTCACACAGCAATCTATGGACGGACATTGAGAGAGCACAGTGAATTAGTATACTTTGATCTACGGTTCCCTGTGGGAGTAGCACGTTATATACAGTGCATGTATGTAGTCCAATGACCTTCAAGCCTCAATAGAGTCTCTCTGCAAGGTCTGGAATTAGATTGGGAAAGAGCATCAACATAAATTGAAGACAGAGAGAGACGGAGAGTTAGAGAGAGAGAGACAGAGAGCGAGAGAAAGCGAGAGAGAGAGAGAGACAGAGAGAGACAGAGAGCTAGAGAGAGAGAGAGAGAGAGAGAGAGGGTGACAGAGAGAGACAGAGAGAGAGAGAGCGAGAGGCAGACAGACAGACAGAGAGAGACAGAGAGAAAGCAAGAGAGAGAGAGAGAGAGAGAGAGAGAGAGAGAGAGAGAGAGAGAGACAGAGAGCTAGAAAGAGAGAGAGAGAGAGAGAGAGAGAGAGAGAGAGAGAGAGAGAGAGAGAGAGAGAGAGAGAGAGAGAGACAAATGAGAAATTGACAATGAAAAAGAGAAAGTGTTCGAGGGCGTTTATGAGAGAGATGTGATTGTGTGGGGGCAAATGGCTGTAACGAAGAAAAGAAAGGGTGGGTGAGAGAGAGGGAGAAAAAAAAGGGAAATGGAGAAATCAACCATTTCCCCAGTCAAGAGAGCGGGTGAGAAAAGAGGGGTGAATGACTGAGTCAAGCCAAGAACGATGAAGGAGTGAGTGACGGACAGAGAGAGAAGGAGAAAGAGATAGAAAAGAGAGACAGAAAGAGTGAACGAACGAACTAAGGAGTAAATTAATGAAGGTAAGGGATATACTCAGAGAGACTGGGGAGAGATAGGCAAGAGCCCATAGCTGTTAGCCGTTTTGCATTCAGCGCGTGTGGTGCTTTTTTAACGGGATCCTAGTGGCAGTGTTTACTGCGGCACAATCCAGAAGAGCTTTATCATTACAGTATTACCAGGGCCTGCCTGTGTCACCATGACAACCACTGCTTTAGCTAGACCTTCTTTCCTTTCAGCACGAAGGACAGGGATCAACAGCCAAATACTGCTCCTCCACTGCCTCACATGGCTGTGTTTTAGGAAGTGAGACTATTTGGGCTGGACAATCATGTCAAATGAACGTAAAAGTGATAAATTGATGAATTTTGAATGACCTTGAGTGTACAATAGATAAATGACTTAAATGAACATATCACCTGTGTTCCATTATTAACATAACACTGTGTTCCATTATTATGATATTGGATCATTGTTACTACGGTATAACTACCATCAATTAGATTTAGTGTGAGACCTTTTTTTCAGAGCACAGCATATCGGCAATGACACAACTGCAGTCGGCTATGATATCCGCTCGTCAAGGGCAACTTGTTACGATGGGTTACATTTTAGGGAAAGGAAAGGAGGATACCTAGTCAGTTGTACAACTAAATGCATTCAACTGAAATGTGTCTTCCACATTTAACCCAACCCCTCTGAATCAGAGAGGTGCGGGGGGCTACCCCAAGCAGTTGTTGTTGCTTTTACACCAAGAAGGTACTTCATATAACTCTTCATTTAAGGTTTCAGTCATACGCTCTTAAGATAATACATGAATCACTTGGCAGGTAGCTTAGCGGTTAAGGGCGTTGGGCCGGTAACCGCAAGGTTGCTGGTTTGAATCCCTGAGCTGGAAAAATCTGCCGTTCTGCCCTTGAGCACCATTCATAAGTCAGTATTACTGTCTTGCTCATGGGCAGAACAGCATATTTTTCCACCTTGCTGGCTCGGGAATTCAAACCAGCAACCTTTCGGTTACTGGCCCAACGCTCTTGCTAGGCTACCTGCCAAGTGATTAATTTATTAGGGAGTTATATGAAGTACCTTCTTGGTGTAAAAGCTTTGACTTTGGGTTTAACCTTGAGTCGGTGACAAGGATTTGAGTTAGACCAAGCGCATCATCATCATAATCATCATTATTATTATTAAAATATTATTCTTCATCATCATTACTAAAGTAACTGCTTAACAGCACGTTTTAAATTGGTCTTTCTATTTCAACCAGAGATTGAACAGAACCCCTTATTAATTTTTTGCCATTCCAGTGTTCCGACCAGCATAATAATGTTCTGAACCCAAAAAAGTACAGGTTCATATAGTTCCTTATCGTAAAAATGTTTACCCGTGAAATCAACGTCGTTTTTACATTCAGCGTATTCATTTACTCCACCATTTAGACAGACAGAGCAGCTTGCTATGGAGTTATTTACACGTTTGATTGGTCAGATAAGTGCAGGCGTGACATGCGACTGAAATTTCAAAGGTGGGGAGAGAGTGGTGGACATGGAGGGGGTTTGGCTTGAAGCACTGAACATCATGACATGATGTGAATTGGAGTGTGTTTAGGCTATTACTTGCATCATACCTTCACTGACTTACGAATTATACACTAGACATTAGGAATACTTATTGAACAAAAAATACAATTATTAACTGGTTCTCGGAACACTAGAGATCACTTTCGTACCCAGTTCTGTTTCCGATCCCCCCCCCCACACACACACACACACACACATAAAAAAAAATTCTGGTTTTCAATTCTGTTTCCCGCACCGGTTCCTTTCCCTGATTTCAGCTATGTAAAATTAAGGTATAACCTTACAAAACTTCTCACTTATTTTATGCTGAACAATGGACTGATGGGACTAGCACACGGTGAGTGTGAGAACTCAGCACCGTATGGTGAGGTAGTGTGTGAAATGGACAGAACCTGAAAGAGGGACAGAAAAAGAAGAGAGATAGAAAGGTGTGAGTTATTTTTTTCACCAAGTTATTTGAATTAGAATTAGGAATTCTCACAGTAGATTTTAGTAACTCTGACTTCCCAAACCCAAGGTTTCTTAACAGTGTTATCATATAGGAGTTAAGAAATACAGTTGAAGTCTGAAGTTTACATACACCTTAGCCAAATACATTTAAGATCCGTTTTTTCACAATTGCTGACATTTAATCCTAGTAAAATTTTCATTTTTTAGGTCAGTTAGGATCACCACTTTATTTTAAGAATGTGAAATGTCAGAATAACAGTAGAGATAATTATTTATTTCAGCTTTTATTTCTTTCATCACATTCCCAGTGGGTCAGAAGTTTACATACACTCAATTAGTATTTGGTAGCATTGCCTTTAAATTGTTTAACTTGGGTGAAACGTTTCGGGTAGCCTTCCACAAGCTTCCCACAATAAGTTGAGTGAATTTTGGCCCATTCCTCCTGACAGAGCTGGTGTAACTGAGTCAGGTTTGTAGGCCTCCTTGCTCGCACACGCATTTTCAGTTATGCCTACAATTTTCTATAGGATTGAGGTCAGGGCTTTGTGATGGCCACTCCAATACCTTGACTTTGTTGTCCTTAAGCCATTTTGCCACAACTTTGGAAGTATGCTTGGGGTCATTGTCCATTTGGAAGACCCATTTGCGACCAAGCTTTAACTTCCTGACTGATGTCTTGAGATGTTGCTTCAATATATCCACATAATTTTCCTTCCTCATGATGCCATCTATGTTGTGAAGTGCACCAGTCCCTCCTGCAGAAAAGCACCCCCACAGCATGATGCTGCCACCCCCGTGCTTCACGGTTGGGATGGTGTTCTTCGGCTTGCAAGCCCCCCTTTTTTCTTTTTCCTCCAAACATAACGATGGTCATTATGGCCAAACAGTTATATTTTTGTTTCATCAGACCAGAGGACATTTCTCCAAAAAGTACGATCTTTGTCCCCATGTGCATTTGCAAACCGTACTCTGTCTTTTTTATGACGGTTTTGGAGCAGTGGCTTCTTCCTTGCCAAGCGGCCTTTCAGGTTATGTCGATATAGGACTTGTTTTACTGTGGATATAGATACTTTTGTGCCTGTTTCCTCCAGCATCTTCACAAGGTCCTTTGCTGTTGTTCTGGGATTGATTTGCACTTTTCGCACCAAAGTACGTTCATCTCTAGGAGACAGAACGCGTCTCCTTCCTGAGCGTTATGACGGCTGCGTGGTCCCATGGTGTTTATACTTGCGTACTATTGTTTGTACAGATGAACATGGTACCTTCAGGCGTTTGGAAATTGCTCCCAAGGATGAACCAGACTTGTGGAGGTCTACCATTTTTTTTCTGAGGTCTTGGCTGATTTCTTTAGATTTTCCTTGATGTCAAGCAAAGAGGCACTGAGTTTGAAGGTAGGCCTTGAAATACATCCACATACATACAACCTTCTAAAGCCATGACATAATTTTCTGGAATTTTCCAAGCTGTGTAAAGGCACAGTCAACTTCTGACCCACTGGAATTGTGATACAGTGAATTATAAGTGAAATAATCTGTCTGTAAACAATTGTTGGAAAACTTTACTTGTGTCATGCACAAAGTAGATGTCCTAACTGACTTGCCAAAACTATAGTTTGTTAACAAGAAATGTGTGGAGTGGTTGAAAAACGAGTTTTAATGACTCCAACCTAAGTGTATTTAAACTTCCGACATCAAGTGTATATATTCAAGGTTTATTTCAATTGTACACATTTGCAGATAAAAGCTGAATTGCAGCATGCATATGCCTACATAAGTAAGTAAGTAAATAAAATAAAATAAAACATAAAAAGTTTTGGTATTTGAGATCTAGTATAGAATATTATGGCCATTCAGCATTAAGCAAGTTTAAGGCCCAGTGCAGTCAAAATGCAGTTTTTCTTGTGTTTTCTATCATATTGTACAACAGCTGATGTAAAATATTGTGAACTAGCACTGTAAAAGTGTGAAGAAAATGGATCAGTGTTATTTCATGATAGTTGCTGGTTGAAAATACAATCTACACAGGACCGTCTAATCAGCAGGTTTGAAGGGGAGGGCGTTTCGGCTTTCCATGGTGACATCACCATGCGGTACATTGGTTAATAAGACCAATAACAAATAGAGTTACAAACTTCTCTGCCAATAACAGCTAGTTTTCAGTTTTCTCTTCCCCACTCAGACTACTCCCAGACAATCCTAGCAAAATTCTTGCTTGAGAATTTTCTGTTGTTGCTAAAAAGCCATTATTGCCCATTTTAATGGTACTCTATTACAGTAAGGTATTTAATTCTTACCCAGAAATGATTTGGTATTGATATAAAAACGGCTGCATTGGCCCTTATGCTTGCTTCATTGTGACGGTCCATGAAATATGTCAATGAACATCATTGTAAGACACCAAATTATTACTTGTTCTACATTTAGCAATCACCAAGAAGCTTGTTATAGATATTATTAGTGTGCACTTTTCTCAATACCACAACGAAAGCAAACTTTCAAGCGCATTTATACATTTGAATAGTAAATTAGCAAGAATGACAAAGTACCATAGCTCCTCAATACAAAGAGACAGGAAACCATAGACACGAGATCTAGCTACGTTCCAACATCCATACTAGCCACTTACCACTTAGAATGCATGCCCAATACATCTATTAACTGGAAGGCACACATTTGTTGTGTTGGTAAAACGCTGTAGTAAGCACAAAAACAAACTTCCCATTGGGTTTCATTCTACAGTGATATTGGAACGTAGCCAGAGACCACTCTGCCGCTAACCACACCCCCACCACCCCCACCTCTCACTTTGGCGCTAAGGAGGATCAGGTGACAGCTACTTGAGGAGAAGTGAGGGAAAACGCAAGGCGAAGCAGCACCAGATACATATACTGGAGGAGGTGTGGAGGAAGGAACACCGGCCAAGTCAGCACCCCAGGGAGACTAGACCGGATAAGGGGAGAGGTGGGTAGGGAAGAACCTGGTGCACCAGAGCCAAGAAGACCCAGCGGTGGAGCGAGACAAACTGGAGCTCTAGACAGGGGTCACCCAACACGGGACACTGCGGGACAATGATGTGCATGGGGCTGGAGGGGTAAGGTGTGATTGAGCTGCATGGGTGTGTGTATGTGGCGCCTTGCGTACACACGTGAGTGCATGTCTGTTTCGTAAGTGTGTGTGTGTGTGTGTTTTTACATGCGTGTGTGTCCTACATGTGTGTGTGTACGTGTACTGTATATGTACTGTACATTAGAGACACACACTAAGGACGTGAGTAGAGAGAGAGAAGTAGACAGGATGGAAGCCACAGGATGTTACTAAAACCTAAGTCCTCTCACATGCTACACTCTTAGAAAAAAGGGTTCCAAAAGGGTTCTTCAGCTGTCCCCATCGGAGAACCCTTTTTGGTTCCAGGTATAACCCTTTTTGGTTCCAGGTATAACCCTTTTGGGTTCCATGGAGAACCCTTTTGGGTTCCATGGAGAACCCTCTGTGGAAAGGGTTCTACATAGAACCCATAAAGGTTCTACCTGGAACCAAAAATAGTTATTCAAAGGGTTCTCCTATGGGGACAGCCGAAGAACTCTGTTAGGTTCTAGATAGCACCTTTTTTTCTAATAGTGTACCTTCTGCTATTTGGTCAAATGACTGAATCCTGGAGCACACTATTTTATTCGCCACATGTCCATTTCATTTTCCACTGTGGTCCTGTCCAATGTGTTGCACTTTCCTCCTCCCCCTGTCTGCTTTGTATTCGATCCAGATCACTGCAGCGGACGATGTGTCGTTTGTCCTTGCGACACAACCCCCCTTGACCCCTTGTCCCCCCCTCTCTTGTCCCAGCCCACCTCTCCCCACATCCTCCTGCTTACATTGTCTGAAAGCCTGAGCGATAGTCTGATTCAGAGGGGTTAGGTTCATTTCGGTTGAATGCAATCAGTTGTGCAACTGAATAGGTATCCCTCTTTCTCTTTTCTTAGTTTGGCAAAGCTGTCCCTGTTCTATAAACTGTGATGACTGAGTGCCTGCCTGTCTGCCTGTCACTCCCTCTCTTTATCCCCCCCCCTTCTCTCTCTCTCTCTCTCTCTCTCTCTCTCTCTCTCTCTCTCTCTCTCTCTCTCTCTCTCTCTCTCTCTCTCTCTCTGTCACTGCTATCTCTATATCTCTCTCTGTCCTTAATCTAACTGAGGGCATTGTGATGAAAAAAACTGCTTTGTAAGAGAAACAGGAAAGACATGGGGCACACAGACAGACTGCAGATTCCCGCGGTTTACGAGCCACCAAGGACATTTCAGAGATCTAACCAGCATCAACCCACTCACTCGCCACCCCTAACTTTACCTGCCAAAGTTAAAAATAGGTGAATAATAATGTCCTCGTAGAGCTACCTATTGCCTACATTGTGAGGACACTCAGATTTGTGCATTGTGAGGACCTTGAGCCATTTAAACAGTGTTCCATCTGAGACCTTACATTTCAAATCCTTCTGGGGACATTTTAATAAACCCCTTCGATATGACATAATATTACATATTCTCTTAAACCGTTCATTCACTGGTGCTTTCAAACGTTCGCTCGCTCGCTCGCTCTTCCCTTTCCAGTGACTTACAGGGTGGAACCATCGTGAGGTAGCAGATGGTCACACAGGAATTGTTCCAGTGTCGCACCCTCCCCACCAATGTCATTATTTTCCCATTGGAATGAGCAGTGATCCAGCATGACTGTTTAAGTGCCACAGGGCACAGGGAGCTACAGCGGAGCCGAACGTCACACGTTGTCAAACCAGGCATACTCACTCACAAACCTTATACCAGATGCACATAACCCTGCCGCGCGGAACTCACAACAACTCACGAGATGCTCTAGGACTAGTGTTTTAGAGCAGTCTATTTTTTTAATGATCTATTTTCAATCAAACATAAACTGTAGGCTATGTAATACTTAAAGGTACAATCTGCTATATTTACTGCTGTTCAATGGTCATTTCAATTGAAAACATACCATCATATATATGTACTCACTCCAACTATCAGTCCTTGCATCCATAGCTCCATCTATGAATTTGAGAGTGGTTACATTCCTCCAGCCCCATACCTCAGCTTTATGGCAAATCAAGGTGACATGGGGATGGGATACAGATGAATATGTCTCCGATATATTGGATGGATGTGTGTCTGTATTTGTATTTATGTGTGTGTGTGTGTGGATGTGTGTCTTTTCAGTGCATGGATGTAACACAATTAAGGGCTGGATTCAATCCGTAATGCAGAAGTATCGCGAAAAATCTGGTTACGGCGCGATTGAAATTTAAAGGCAATGTTCCCGCGTTCGCTGAGACTTCATTCATGGTAAACACTGCATATGTCAGCTCAATCGGAAATTACCTTTACATTTTAACGCCGATCTTCCATGATACTTCCACGATACGGATTGAATCCAGCCCTAATATACCTCGTATAAAAGCCAACAGGTCCACTCTCTGAGATTTTAACATTATGGGCTCGATTTAAACCGTAGCGCTGAAGACATTTTTTATTTATTTATTTTTTACATTTTTTGTCATTTAGCAGACGCTCTTGTCCAGAGTGACTTACAGTAGTGAGTGCATACATTTTTGTACTGGTCCCCCAGTACAAAAATGCTACAACGCGGTAGAAATATAAAGGCAATGTTAACGCGTTCGCGGAAACTGCATTCACGGTAAACGCTGCATATGTCGGCTCAATCTAAAATTACCTTTACATTTCAATCGCGCTACAGCGATTGAGAAGGACTCAGAGTGCCAGATAATTGCTACGATTTAATAGATTGTCTAAAGAACACCAACAGTTTTTAGTTTTTAGGCATTTAGGCTAATTGTTACATTCTTCTCCATTCAAATTGCAGGTCCAGCAAATGGTTTATGTGCACCCTGCTATCCATTCTACTAGTTTATATGCATAGCTGTGGAAAGAAAAGTTGATGTGGAGCTCTGTGTTTAATGTTCTGATGTATGTGTGTGTAGCTACAGTGTACTGGTTAATGTGCATAGGTGAGTACAGTGTAAAAACGATAATGTGAAGTGCTGTATACAATGTAGCTTACTGACTTATTACGTACAGTGAGGGAAAAAAGTATTTGATCCCCTGCTGATTTTGTATGTTTGCCCGCTGACAAAGACATGATCAGTCTATAATTTTAATGGTAGGTTTATTTGAACAGTGAGAGACAGAATAACAACATAGAAATCCAGAAAAATGCATGTCAAAAATGTTATAAATGGATTTGCATTTTAATGAGGGAAATAAGTATTTGACCCCTCTGCAAAACATGACTTAGTACTTGGTGGCAAAACCCTTGTTGGCAATCACAGAGGTCAGACGTTTCTTGTAGTTGGCCACCAGGTTTGCACACATCTCAGGAGGGATTTTGTCCCACTCCTCTTTGCAGATCTTCTCCAAGTCATTAAGGTTTCGAGCCTGACGTTTGGCAACTCAAACCTTCAGCTCCCTCCACAGATTTTCTATGGGATTAAGGTCTGGAGACTGGCTAGGCCACTCCAGGACCTTAATGTGCTTCTTCTTGAGCCACTCCTTTGTTGCCTTGGCCGTGTGTTTTGGGTCATTGTCCTGCTGGAATACCCATCCACGACCCATTTTCAATGCCCTGGCTGAGGGAAGGAGGTTCTCACCCAAGATTTGACGGTACATGGCCCTGTCCATCGTCCCTTTGATGCGGTGAAGTTGTCCTGTCCCCTTAGCAGAAAAACACGCCCAAAGCATAATGTTTCCACCTCCATGTTTGACGGTGGGGATGGTGTTCTTGGGGTCATAGGCAGCATTCCTCCTCCTCCAAACACGGCGAGTTGAGTTGATGCCAAAGAGCTCGATTTTGGTCTCATCTGACCACAACACATTCACCCAGTTCTCCTCTGAATCATTCAGATGTTCATTGGCAAACTTCAGACGGGCCTGTATATGTGCTTTCTTGAGCAGGGGGACCTTGTGGGTGCTGCAGGATTTCAGTCCTTCACGGCGTAGTGTGTTATCAATTGTTTTCTTGGTGACTATGGTCCCAGCTGCCTTGTGATCATTGACAAGATCCTCCCGTGTAGTTCTGGGCTGATTCCTCACCGTTCTCATGATCATTGCAACTCCACGAGATGAGATCTTGCATGGAGCCCCAGGCCGAGGGAGATTGACAGTTATTTTGTGTTTCTTCTATTTGCGAATAATCGCACCAACTGTTGTCACCTTCTCACCAAGCTGCTTGGCGATGTTCTTGTAGCCCATTCCAGCCTTGTGTAGGTCTACAATCTTGTCCCTGACATCCTTGGAGAGCTCTTTGGTCTTGGCCATGGTGGAGAGTTTGGAATCTGATTGATTGATTGCTTCTGTGGACAGGTGTCTTTTATACAGGTAACAAGCTTAGATTAGGAGCACTCCCTTTAAGAGTGTGCTCCTAATCTCAGCTCGTTACCTGTATAAAAGACACCTGGGAGCCAGAAATCTTGCTGATTGAGAGGGGGTCAAATACTTATTTCCCTCATTAAAATGCAAATCAATGTATAACATTTCTGACATGCGTTTTTCTGGATTGTTTTGTTGTCATTCTGTCTCTCACTGTTCAAATAAACCTACCATTAAAATTATAGACTGATCATTTCTTTGTCAGTGGGCAAACTTACAAAATCAGCAGGGGATCAAATACTTTTTTCCCTCACTGTACATAGTGTGGGTGTGTACCTTCATTGTACTGGTTTATGTGCAAAGCGCTACACATTGTACTCCATGGTTTATTTGCATAGCTTAGTACAGTGGAAAAAGGTTTATGTGGACTCTGGTGGACTCTTATGTGGACTCTGAGTAAGTGATGTCTATGCTGTAGGTGTGTAACTACAGTGTGCTGGTTAATGTGCACTGACATTTACAGTGTAAAGGTTTATGGGCAGAGGTGTGTACTATGATTCATGATTTATGTGTACTTCATACTGCAGGCTGGTACAGAGTAATGGTAAATTAAGAGGTGTACGGGTCATGTTTTATGTGAACAGTGTAAAGGTGAATAAACAGTAGGAAGGTTTATGGGGAAAGTGTTAAGGTTAATGTGCTGAAGTGTGTGCAGATAAAAAAAATGTGCATGTTGTGATGTCACGAGAGGCTGTGTCCTGGAGGGACGTTACATCCCCCTGAGGTGGCTGCAAACCCAGACAGCTATGGCTCCATCTGCTGGTATGGTCGGGAACTCCACCCCTCTATGGCCAATCTTCCCACGCAGCTGAAACAAATGAGGAGCTGATGAGCTGAAGGTTTGGGAAGTGAAGAAACACAGTCTCCAACCTGGGCTCTCTGGAGGACAAGAGTGCTGCACGTCCACTTCCATGAGGAATATAAGGACTTGGAGATACTTACCTTTGGGAAATACTCACCTTTGGATATATGCACCTGTGGAAATACGTGTGGGACATTTGGAAGGACGTTTTGCTGGGTTGGCCACTAGCTGCAACGTGGACTACAGTAAGGCTGGGGAAAAGTTATTTGAGCGAGGGAGAGTTATGATTTTGGATGTGGAAGAGACATCCCTGAACTGTTAACCCTTAAAGAGCCACCAGAGAACAGAGTTGTGTTATACTTTCGTTAGTTTCCCAAGACCTTTAATAAAATCCTTGTTTTGGTTGAACCTGGTCTCCTTGCACTACTTGAGCAATCCCGCTGAAAGCTGTGTAGCCTCTCGTGACGTCACAGATGGTGGAGAATACGGGCACGCTCAAGCGTTAATAGTGCATGTCGGAGGAGGATACCGAAGGTTTGATCACCCAGTTTTCCAAGTTGGCCGTAGGCTCCCCGCCGACTGAAATGGAGGACATATTGAAAGCCCTTGTTGCTGGCCAGCACGCCCAGATGCAAGCAAACGTGGCTCTCTTGGAGGAGCAAAAGAAAGCCAACCTTCTGAAGGCAGAGGAATTGCAGTTGCAGAGACAGAGGGTGGTCCAAAATACCCGCCCAATAAAGGCAAGTGACTTTATATCTAAGATGGGAGCTACCGATGACATTGAGGCATACCTGCATGCATTTGAGGCCACGGCCACTAGGGAAGCCTGGCCCAAGCAACAGTGGGTTGGTCTGTTAGCCCCCTTTCTAACCGGGGAAGCGCTGAATGCTGTCCGGGACCTGGGCCCTGACCAGGTTACTGACTATGATGCCCTGAAGTCTGAGATCCTCAGCAGATATGGACTCACAAAGTTTGGTATGGCCCAGCGCTTTCACGGCTGGACCTTCCAACCAGACCAACCTCCTCGGGCGCAGATGCATGAACTTGTCCGCATCGCAAGAAAATGGCTGGATCCGCAGAGGAATACAGCAGCGGCGGTGGTGGAGGCCGTTGTGGTGGATCGTTACCTACGCGCCCTGCCTTATGAGGCAAAACGGTTCATCAGTCAACAGGCCTTGACCACGGCTGATCTGACCGTGGAAGCTGTGGAAAAGTACCAGGCCACAGCGGAGATGCTGAATGCTTCCCCGAAAAAGACCCCAGGAGTGCGGCCCCACCACAAATGGGAAGAACCCGTCCAAAGGACCCCAAGGTCTCGAACCCAGCCACGTCAGGACTTATCCCGGCTCCAGGGGGAGCCAGAAACCAGGCGGGTCCAAGAAGAGTACACCAGGAGGGGGAAACTCGACAGTGTTACCGGTGTGGGGAGATGGGACATATCTCCTGGCAGTGTGGGAAACCAGCCGATGAACCTATGCCCACTGCGGAGTCCTCCAGCTCAGCACCCACACACCGTGTTGCGTCGCTCTTGGGAGTCGTAGATGGCGGCCCAGATCGACCCCCCCACCTGCCCGGTAACTGTGAATCACCATGATGTGGAGGCCTTACTGGATTCTGGTAGCCGGGCCACCCTGGTGCGTAAGGGATTTGGTGGGCCCAACGTGTCTGACCCCGGGAAAGTCCTCCCAGTTTCCTGTGTCCATGGGGACACCAGAGAATACCCCATTACTGAACTTACAATGACCAGCACACGGGGAACCATACACACGACGGCGGGGGTGGTTGATTCCCTCCCCGTCCCTGTCCTAATTGGACGAGACTGCCCAGCCTTTTACCCACTCTGGAGAGAGTCTCAGGAGAGGATAACCCGAGTACCTCGGAAACGGAGAGGCAAGACTCATCCTGGGAAGGCTCCGGTGCAATCCTCCGAATTACTCACTCCCGCCCGGGCTCTGATAGGGATGGCAGGTGCCCAGACCGACACAGAGACGGAGCTACAGAATCTGGACAAAGAACTGTCTGGTCTGAAGGGGACCGCTGAGAGGTATCGTTTGTTAAAGCAACAGTTAGACATGAAGACAGAAGAGTTAGATATCCTCCAGGCTAAACTCCAACAGAGCTCCTTCCATAAGCAACAGGAGGAGCTGGAGAGGCTGCGCAGGACCATCGAGGAGTGTGAGGAGACCCTGCGCAGTAGTAAGGAGGTCCAGAAGAAGGCAGAGGAGAAGTACAAGGTGTTGGAGAACAAGATGAAGAATGCGGAGGCAAGAGAGAGAAGGAACTGAAAGCTGCTCAACAGAAGCTAAACTCTGCTAAAACCAAGGCTGATGCGTTCAGTAAGAAACTCAAGGAGAGACAACAGGAGGCTGAGTCCCTGGTCCTAGAGGTGGAGGAGTTGAAGAGAGAGCAGGCTGGCAAGCACCACGGCAATGCGGACGCCCTCTCCCGGCGTGATGCCTTCTTCGCTGCCTTTACCCGACGAGGACGTCGGTCCCGAGGAGGGGGGATGTGTGATGTCACGAGAGGCTGTGTCCTGGAGGGACGTTACATCCCCCTGAGGTGGCTGCAAACCCAGACAGCTATGGCTCCATCTGCTGGTATGGTCGGGAACTCCACCCCTCTATGGCCAATCTTCCCACGCAGCTGAAACAAATGAGGAGCTGATGAGCTGAAGGTTTGGGAAGTGAAGAAACACAGTCTCCAACCTGGGCTCTCTGGAGGACAAGAGTGCTGCACGTCCACTTCCATGAGGAATATAAGGATTTGGAGATACTTACCTTTGGGAAATACTCACCTTTGGATATATGCACCTGTGGAAATACGTGTGGGACATTTGGAAGGACGTTTTGCTGGGTTGGCCACTAGCTGCAACGTGGACTACAGTAAGGCTGGGGAAAAGTTATTTGAGCGAGGGAGAGTTATGATTTTGGATGTGGAAGAGACATCCCTGAACTGTTAACCCTTAAAGAGCCACCAGAGAACAGAGTTGTGTTATACTTTCGTTAGTTTCCCAAGACCTTTAATAAAATCCTTGTTTTGGTTGAACCTGGTCTCCTTGCACTACTTGAGCAATCCCGCTGAAAGCTGTGTAGCCTCTCGTGACGTCACAATGTATACAGGTGTGTACAGTGTTCAGGTATATAATCTAGTTCTAGTCGACTTAAGGTGCACTGTCTAAAGAGGTAAGCACTGCATCTATTTTCTGTCAAGTGTTTTCCCTGCCATTGAATAAGCGGGGCAGGCCATCCAGCCTAGCTTTTCAGCCCCCCATCTAAGATAATGTGGTTTCTATTGGCTTCTGTCCTTGAGGTTGCTTTGACTTAAATAATAGGATGGGGAAAGACTGGTTCTGCACCGAACACAACAGTATGTATAGGTGTGTACAGTACTGAGTACTCTCTCTACCTCCCTGCCTCTCTCCCGTGTTTTGACTGGATTGTCCCCCATTGAAGGGATTCAGCTTAGCACCGCTGTAACCTGTTCTGGCACCACCCGAACTCTCCAGCCTCGCCGGTGTCCAAACTGATTTCAGTTTGTGAAGTGCGATGGCGGAAAGTAACATGGGGTTACAACTACGCCCCAACTAATTAACTGGCTGCACATAGTGTCGTTCTGAAAGGCTGAGGCAGGCCAATAAAGAAAGGGTGGAGAGAAATAGGGAGGAGGAGGACAGAGGGGGGGAGGAAAGAGGTTGTGAGGGAGGAAGGAAGTTATAAGGAATGGATGATGAAGGCCAGGAGGGAGGGATGGATGGGGAGGGAGGGACGGAGGTAGGGAGGTTATGAGGGAGGTTGGGAGGGAGCGAGGGAGTGGGGGGCACTCCTGCAACAAGGTATTGTCATCACAAAATATTTTATATGGTGTGAAACATAATACTTATTAGGATAGAACAGTTAAAGGTTGAAAAACAAAGACAATTCTTTTTTTCAAAGCACGTTTACAGTTTACAGTCAGTTTACAGTAATCGCGTGATTGTTGTGTCCACTTCTCTCCTTTGGCCTGATATCATCCACTAAAACAGCAACAACAGACAGAGATAGTATTACATTGACTCTACTCTAAATAGAGGGGTTCGGATTGCCGGGTTGATACAAACAATACAATATAATACCTCGTCAGGGAAAATAGAGACTGAACACGATGGTTTTCCCAAACACGTGCACCGAAAAAGGGAAGTTGGCTAATCGTTAGTCATGCCCTTCCCATGAGTCCTCTCGTGACACGCCGTGTACCGTAATAAACTTGCTTAGCACTGAGAGTGGCTCCTAAATGAACAACCCTGTTCACCTGGCAGCCAAACAGTTGGTGTGGTGTCATGGCTATTTTCGGCATCAACCTGTTTGATGTAAGCATTGTTTATATCAAATGGTCGTACGGGCCAGATCATATTCTGCAAGCAACAGAGGGATAGACCTGCCAAGAGACAATGGGATTAAAGACTCGTCTCCTTGCTACTCTCATTCTATTTTTAGAGGGATTTCATAGGGGGAAAAGCAAGAATGAACGTGAGAGGCCTTCGTTACAATCAGGTTTTGAATGAACACACTGGAGTATTAATCATAGTGTAGTGGAAGGTTAAGGATACTTATTTTATATTTTAAGAAACATATGTCCCAGTGCAGGTGATGATATTACTTAGAGATAAACCCTCCGCAGGTTGCCTTTGTAGTGTGTAGTGGTTTGCTGAATGTAACACTTTAAGGGGTGGTTTCCCGGACACAGATTAAGCCTGGTCCAGGACTAAAAAGCGTTCTCAATTGAGATTCTCTTAGTCCAGGACTAAGCTTAATCTGTGTCCGGGGAAGCACCCATTAAAGTGTTACATTCAGCAAACCACTACACACTACAAAGGAAACCTGCGGAGGGTCTATCTCTAAGTAATATCATCGCCTGCACTGGGACATTAATGGTGTGGTGGAAAGCTTTGAGTTTGACACATTAAGGACAAGTCATACAAACTATTCTTATGGTGAGAACCACATTATGATCTTGAGTGAGTGGTTCCCCTTTACTGAAAGAAACATTGGCTCTGGAGCCCCTTGATGATGTTGATGGTGATGTAATGGAGAGGACATCAGGAGTCCTTGGGGATCTCCTCCAATCACAAAGAAGCAAGGAGAGGAGAAGAACGAGATCCCACCATGATTGGCTGGGAGGCTCACCATGATTGGCTGACTCTCAGACAATCCACGGTCACCTACAGCACATTTCGCAACAAACCCAGACTGCACAGAGTAGGAGGTGGAGTTGCTTCAGGGCAAAATGGTGCGAAAAAACTCTCACAAGAATAAATTAGAACTGACCCAGTAAGAAATAGAGAGCCCACAAGCAGTCTACGCTAAAAGAAGACAGAAGGATGTCATTGTACATGCTGCGTGTGAAGTACGAGTACTTTCAGATTCTACGCCAATTTGGAAATCTACACCAATTCTATTTTATTTGAAAACCTCCACTTCCGTCCCAAACATACCATCCGCTCATTCACTCCTTTGAAAATTCAAGCTTCCAAGTCTCAAGGTACCCAAAAAACGAACGCATTGTCCCAGCACCGGTAATGCAAATGTCACCCAAACCCTGCCCCAAGCATTTTGTCCAATAACTACTGTTCTATTTATAGGAACCCCTGTTGATAGGCTACCTTGTTATTTTCTGGTCAGCACAGTGTTTTCTACCCAGATACACCCTGTTCTGGTGCTGCGCTGGGTCACATTTGTGTTTATGACAGCAACGTTGCGCTCCGACACTGAACACAGTGGAAAAGAACAGCAAACAATGAACCACAAGACATGACCTTCAGGGGGTCTGAACACTCAACCAGGACGCAATGCTGCCCCAACAACACTGATACAGCCAACACAGTCACGTTCAATCATACTGTATTTGTGAGACTTGAGAGAGGGCATCAGACAAGGCCTACTGAGCCGAACCAAGTTGTAGTGAGCTGGCCTGATTTTGCATCAAGCATTGTTGAATCGTGCTAAAAAGGACAATGTGATAGGAAAATATACGAGCCAGCATAGTTTGGGTTGGGTGGGCACGATAATGTGAAAAAGGTATGGGTGAGGTTCAAAATGTATATCATGTGCGTTATAAACAACAAATGATATATGCCAGTAGATACGTTACTGACAGACAATCATACCATTCCACTGTAGAGGAAGAAAATAACTGGATGTCTCTATGAATCTCATAAGTGATGGGGTTTTTTGTAGCCCTTTCCTGCACTCAAATGACCTAGTGGCCTCATGGGTGGAATGTTATTAATATTTTTCATAATTTCATAATTAATCAACATTATTTCAGAAAACCCACCTAAAATCCGGTGTTTCTTTATCAAATGGTTTTGTTATTTTTCCGTCTTCTGTGATGTATATAAAGTGTAATATTGGGATGCAAAATCAAATTTCAAAACATTTCAACACTATATCTGACATGGTACAGGTGTTTCCTTTTTTTAAAGTCCATAACCATGTGTGTGAGGTGTATACTTTTGTTTCAATATTAGACACGTTTAAGACTACCAAGAAACACTCTGTGTGACCCGGTTTTAGCCCACTGTAGTAAAAGGTTAAATGGACCTGGTTCAAGTGATTTCTTGAATGAACAGGAAAAGGATCAAATATGTTCTATTCTATTCTGTTCTACTATATGTTCTTGTCTCAGTAGAGCAGGCACAAATATATGCCATGGTGATAGAACTGTAATACCATATCATAGTAAAGCATGTTCACCGCTTATAGTAAGTCCATGCCTCACCTTGTCTACTTTCAATTAATAGCCCAGGCTTTTATTTGCTTCAATCACCGAACTAGAGCTGGGACGATAAACCGAAAATTATCGCCACCAACCATACCGGTATCTTGCTGATATCGTTCATTACAATAAGTAGCCTATACTAGAGGAATGTGAAGTTTGAAATGAAATAAGTTTGCTAATATGGGTGATTGTTAATAGGAAAACAGAAAGGAAAACGTTGCACACTGCTGCTCATGCTCCCAGGTGATATTTATTTATAACAATGTTCGACCCTTAGGTCTTCATCAGAAAATGATTGTTATAGGACAATAGATGGCTACAAACAGTAGTAGTTTAAAGGTTAATTTTTTTAAACTGTGGTGCACATTAATGTTATAAACTTAACGTCCTATTTATCATTATCGCATCAATTCAGGCAATTTACCCCAATATGGATTTTTGTCCATATCGCCCAGCTATACACAACCGGTGCTTATTGGAGCCAGGCCTCTATTTCCTTAATGCACACAGCTTTTGCTCAATTAAATGTTGAAAAGACTACCACACTGTTTATTGTGACCAGTATGACCAGTATGAACATAATAACAAATCCATTGCATATCAGACTTGCAAAGACTAGGCTGCTTATCATACACCCCCGATTTCATGCTTCAGCACCATTCTCTCACTCCTTGCGCCTCTTGTATGCATCGTAGATGAGCCTACCATGTCAAACCACACTGCTGTCTCATTCATGGCAATGATGTTGCTCTCCTTAATCTTCTTTTGCACAATCTTTATGGTACTCACTGAAGTTCACTTGTAAACAACTCATTTAGACCTGCCGTTTATCTGAAAAAGGCGTTTATTTGCTGAAATGTGTGCCGATTCACGGCTATTAAAAGGGACAGGTGACTATTTGAGATTCAGCGTTTAATTTTAGTTTTACGCTATTAGAATATCTACAAACACTGCATTCCGCAGAAATCTATTGTGTATACATTACCACTATTCCATTGACCAACTTGATTGACAAGCAATACAATCTAATTAGACCACAGATGATTCCAATCGTTAAAACACAGGTTCATAAACATATCAATATCTCCTTTGTTGTTACAATTTGTTGTTGAAAATGAGTTAACTGGACAAATTGTGACAAAACAATACCGTTAACAAGAATTCTATTGAGGTTATATCGAGTTGGGATCAAGGAATGTCAATTATGTGATGACACCGTGATTAATCGCACTGTGAAACTCAATCTCGAGCCATTAGGGATCAATAGAAGATGCTAAGTAGAATAATACATCACATCTAAACAGAGCCATATGCCTTCAATATTCAAACGAGTGGTAAAATATTCATATAAAATCACTTAAAAACAAAGCCTTCATTCATATTTAAACATCTTTAGATTTTAGAGGGGGCGAGAAGAAATACTGAATTGAAATGCAGACAAAAAGAGAAGATAATCAATCAAATATCGAGGCAGATTGTATTGCTAGAGCCTTCATTGAGGATGGAAGATAAATCCAGCACACACACACACACACACACACACACACGCACACACACACACACACACACACACACACACACACACACACACACACACACACACACACACACACACACACACACACACACACAAACACACACACAAACACACACACCTCCTAACGTCTACTTCTCTCCAGTGCTTCCCCCATCTCTGTCTCTGCCCTCCTCCCACTATATCTCTCCTTCCTCTCTCTCTCTCTCTACCCCTCTCTTTCTCTATCCCTGTACCTATGTATTCCCTCTCCATCTCTGCTGCTCCACCTTTCCCTCTTTCATCCTCCCCTCTCTCTTTCCGGTGCTCCCCCTCCTTTCTTTCCCTGTGTCTACTGCAGCAGAAAAGGCAGCACAGACAGCAGCGTGTGTGTGTGTGTGTGTGTGTGTGTGTGTGTGTGTGTGTGTGTGTGTGTGTGTGTGTGTGTGTGTGTGTGTGTGTGTGTGTGTGTGTGTGTGTGTGTGTGTGTGTGGCGCTACGGTATATCCATGTGCCACATGCACTCATGAGCAATAACAAAAACTGCATGTTGAATGGTAGTATGAATAATGGCTCTGATCACAACATTGATCGCTGATCATATGTAGCTCCGTAAGTTTAAGCATGTCACCCACATCTTCCGGTTTAAGAAACCCGGGAGTGCCGGTCGGGAATCCATCCCATTCATGTGGTCTCCGCCATCGGCGAGGGCGCCCAATAGCGAGGCACTTCCTGTTACCCTACATTAAAGCCAATGTGGCCAAAGGGAAAGATCAGGTGACCCAATCCAGATTATATATCTATCTAACCCTGACACACAGCTCTTCCTGTGGTGAGACCAGATACTGGACGTGGACAGCTGAGTTGTTTCTACAGCCAGGTTTGACTGTACTAGAGAGAGAGATGCAGTGTGTGTGTGTGTGTGGGGGGGTATACAGTGCAGGTACTTGGATCTATACATGTTTGTGCTGCAGGTGTTGTTTTGTACATGGTCTGCCTGTGTTTCCATGTGCTGCCTGGCTACATACATGCATACAGTGTGTATGTGCCTAAAGAGGAGTGTTTTTGCAGTGTAATCAACCAGGAAATGTGTCCTGTACTCAACATCAATAGGAGTGTGCATGATTTTTACCATATGCATGATTTTAACATCTTTATACACAAAGCAAACTATATGGCCAGCTAATTAGGCATAGCCTACATGTTATTTCCTAAGGGCATGTGTGGATAAAGAAATTATTCAATCCATACATCTTCATCAAAACCCTGTATCATGGGGAAAATAGAAGATCATTATTCTTGTTACCCGTATATTATGCTATGTGTGACTTCTGCACTATCAAAGAGAATCAATCATCAAACAGTAAAAGCATTTTTACATTCCGCACCTCAGCTCTCGTTACTATTCGCTTGAGAACCAACTGATTCGAAACGAACGCAGCTTCTAGGAAATGGTTCTGAAAAGCGTGCGTAAAGGGGCTTTATCATAGCCTCGGACTGTAATGTGGGACAGATAAGCTAGCCAAAAAAGAGAATCACCCAGGGCAAATGGGGAAAAACGAAAAGAGGACTTGTTTTATGTTCAAGTTTCAAGGTCGTGTTAAGGCTCAAATGAGCGCACAATAAATAAATGAAATACAGCATGCTTAGGCGCATCGACACAAACAGGCTAATGAATCATGTTTGAGTAGGCTCCCGAAGGGAGACGGAGAAAATAGTGCGCTTGGATGCAGGTATGGGACCTGTTACACCAGGCTAAAATATCTAGACAATATTAATATGAAAACATTAATTTGGAGAATTATGATTAAAATATATATGTTAGCAATATCACTGGCAACTCATTGATTTGGCAGCACCCTCATTACGAAACAATATCAACACGTAGGCTAGTTTATAGTCTACAATCTGAAATTAACATAGGAGCCATACCATCTTCCATTTTTTCACATGCTATCACAATTAATTATTCAGTATCCTTGAGTCAATATCCTGCCGTTTAACACAAGCAAACTGTCAAGGAAGTCATAGCCTACCGAAGTGACCTGCTCAATTATGATGGCTTATTGAACGAAAATCTAAGGTAGCATTATTCATGACAACTATGGTTGATCAAGGGAAGCTCATTTTATAAACTTTCAACAACTTATTGCGACTCAGATATTAGTGGTCAAAGTTGGAATGACAAATGAAATATGACATTTAAAGCAATCAAATATAAAAAAGAGTCACTCACCCGGGCATATTTTGAGGAATAGGGGTCTTCAAAAAGGGCCCACATTCTGGGCCGCCAGATTTCCCACCAAGTCTTTTTCCTTCCGTCCTCATGCAAGCACAGTCTTTTCATGTCCCCATCTGCGCCTCCTGGTAGCGCTGGGTCGTCTTCTGGCAACTCCGGTTCGGGATTCTCAAAGCTGTCCAACGCCTCCTCTGCGTCCCTGTGCTGCCGGTAATTCATCCAGCAACAAGCTTCCACGTCCGTCTCATCGATGCCCCAGAATGCCAGCTCCTCTTCGAACAGCGGACCGCACACATCGTTCGGACAGTGCAACTTCCCTGTGCGGTAATAGTTGAGGATGAATGAAAAGACGGAAGGGTGGCGATCGAAGAAGAACTCGTCGTTTTTGTGGTCGTAATCGAAGTTGCTAAAGGCGTCCGGTTCGGTAAGCCAAGATAAGCGAGTACCGGGCAACGTTTTTAGGGTGCTTCGATAGGTTTCATGCCGCACCCCCCCGCAGTTTATCACGATTTTCTCGCTTTCCGACGGACAAGTCATGTCTGCAGTGTAACATGCTTTGTTGGACGACTTGTTCCCACCTTTGCGCCCTTTGAAAGAGGAGACGCAGACCGAACTGAGCATAGAAGAACTGGGGGAGGGAGAGGAGGCGAGAAAACGGAGGGAGGAGGAGGGAGGAGGAGTCTGCGGGGAGAGAAAGGGAAATCATTTTAGCAAAAAGGAAAGGTATCTATGTATAAAATATGAACATTAGTAATAGTAATAGTCTACAGTTATGCTATAATTCCTCATGTAATGTGCATAGAGTGTAGTAAATGACCTTGCAGCAGGTGCATTTGGCTATAAGAAAGATTTCAATAGATAAAACAGGTTGCCTGTAAAGTTGGTTTATCAAGGCTGTTCAGATAAGCAGTATTCACCAGAAGACAGTAGAGATGTAGGCCTAGTTTGTATTCAGTCACTAACATACAGTAATACATGAGTGAAATGCGGGGAATGTCACATGTTTGATTCAACATTGATGATACTGTTGTTGTTGTTGTTTTTTAAACACTTAAAGTGGTAGGCTGAAATATGAGAATAATAAGATGAGTTTAAAGCAAGGCAAAAACGGAGACTACGGGACTACTGCTTGAACATTAAAAATACATGTTGTGTTATGAATGTGCTATAAGCAAAATATCTTCCATTTCATATTTCAGCGCCTAGTATCACACTTATTCGACTGGTTCCATTTTGTGCCTCATGCTGCTGTTACTGTAAGATTATGTACACTGTACATGATACCAAAATGATTCTAATTTCTCCCAATTCATTGATATAGTATCTCTAATTAGGCCACTAAAGACACACACAGAGCCAACCCTGTACCCTCCACTGCTATCTGCTTGCCTCGGTACCCAATAGCAGTGAGAGAGAGGAGCGGGAGGGAGCTTGTGTGTGTGTGTGTGTGTGTGTCACTGGGGAGAGAGAGAGGGAGAGCATCCAAGGAGGAATGAGAACCAGAGAAAGAGTGAAAGCGAGAGAGAGAGAGAGAAATTGAAGGAGGTATAACGTAACAAATCAGCGATACGTCTCGCTCCTTCGCTTCTCCTTTCTCTCCTCCCTAATGCTTTTCTGACGTTAGGTGACACAGCATTCAATACGTGCGTGTGTGTGTTAATTGCTTCCCAGGAGTGCAGTGTCCATACTAATGTTAGATCGACTCAATCAGTCTGCTACAGGCACCATGCTTCCCTCTAGCCCTCTACTGCTTTTACATTCAACTGAAGTGTGGCTATGTCATGCTGTTCCATAGTTTCTTATGCATTGTATGTGTCTGTGTGTGTGTACGTGTGTGTCCGTGTGTGTACGTGTGTCTGTGTCTGTGTCTGTGTCTGTGTCTGTGTCTGTGTGTGTGTGTATGTGTGTGTATGTGTGTGTTGTGTGTGTTGTGTGTGTGTGTGTGTGTGTGTGTGTGTTGTGTGTGTGTGTGTTGTGTGTGTGTGTGTGTGTGTAAGAGAGAGGGGGAGAGAGAAAGATAGAGAGGAGTGGGGAGTGAGAGACAGATCAGAAATCAGCTTTTTAATGGAGTGATCTGAAAGGACAGAAATAATCTAGATCGGGAAAAACAAGTGATGCTCAACAAATACCTGAGGACGGGAAAGATAGAGGGAATGGGAGAGAGAGAGAGAGAGAGAGAGAGAGAGAGAGAGAGAGAGAGAGAGAGAGAGAGAGAGAGAGAGAGAGAGAGAGGGGGGTAGGGAGAGAGAGATGATGAGAGCCAGAGAGAGAGAGAGAGAGATAAAGCCAGAGAGAGACAGAGAAAGATAGATTGAGAGGCAGGGAGAGAGGGAGAGAGAGACAGAGGGAGAGCGGGAGAGACAGACAGCGAGAGAGAGAGAGAGGGAATGAGAGCCAGGCAGAGGGAGAGAGAGACAGCGAGAGAGAGAGAGAGAGAGAGAGAGAGAGAGAGAGAGAGAGAGAGAGAGAGAGAGAGAGAGAGAGAGAGAGAGAGAGAGAGAGAGAGAGAGGATGAGAGCCAGGCAGAGGGAGAGAGAGACAGCGAGAGAGAGAGAGAGAGAGAGAGAGAGAGAGGATGAGACCCAGTCAGAGGGAGAGAGAGAGAGAGGATGAGAGCCAGGCAGAGAGAGAGAGTGCGCTATAAAAGTGAATGAATTCCACTGCAGTAAAAAGCCAGAATTATTTGCTTTCTCTCCTTCCCCTCGCTAGGTCAGCACGTCCCCATTGCAGTGTATTGTCAGTGTAGAGTCCTTTTGCTTCTGAAAAGGAGGCGTTCTTCAATGCAAAACCTCTGCATACTGTGTACCGTAAGTATGTTGTTTACCTCCTTTTCTATTCTATTGGAATACGCCCCTTTCCTCCCCCTCTACCTCGTCCTACCCCCTCTCCAGCGCTCTCTCAATCTCTAGCCCTCCCTTCCCCTCTCTTGTGCTCTCTCTCTCTCCCTTGTTAACTCGATCTCATATTCCGCATAAGGGGCTCACATTTCATTCAAGGGGAATCTTGACTTCAGTTTCCTCCTCCTCTCACACTCTCTCTTTCCTTTCTCAGTGTCCCTCTCTCATCCCATCTCTGCACGCTTCATCTCTTTTCCTTATTTTTTACTGCATTTTACTTGAGCGTTCTCGTTCTTCCTCACTCTTACTTTCCTTCCCCCCTTTTTTACAAGTGTCCCCTCATTTTGTTATTTCTTTCTCAAAGTAAGCTTCTCTCACTTTGCTCTTTAATATTTTATCACCTGTTCGTTTTTAGACTTTTTCTCAAACCATTTACATTTAGCTTAATGCATTTTCTTCTCTTCAACAACATTGTCAATGTCTTGTCTTCAGCATGTATGTATACTTTCTCAACCGCACAAACAACTTTTAAGACATTTCCAAAGTGCATCTTTAACTTGGAACATATTTTCAATACTCTTTTCTATTTGGACTGTTTTCTGCTAATTTCTTTCTAGTTTTGTGTTTTGTATGAAACATTATCTATATATGAAGATTCCAGAATTCAAGAGAGCCTCCACTCAGGTAAGGTTTACC
Source organism: Coregonus clupeaformis (assembly GCF_020615455.1). Taxonomy (NCBI): domain Eukaryota; kingdom Metazoa; phylum Chordata; class Actinopteri; order Salmoniformes; family Salmonidae; genus Coregonus; species Coregonus clupeaformis. The sequence continues at coordinate 33,349,562 of NC_059192.1, read as the reverse complement.
AACTATCAGAGGCTGCTGCATGGGATGGACTGGCGTCATATGGGACAGAGATAAGCACAGGTCTGAGAACAGTACTTAGAGGGATTTGAGACAGACAGGACATTATATACTTAAGGGACACTGATTTGGGGACAGTTGATGTATGTATACATCACATAACTCTAATAATAAGTAGTAGTAGAGTAATAAAGTAACAGAGTAGGTAAGACAGGATTCCAGTTCCTTAGTCTTGACTGCCCAAGTAAAACTTGGCAGTAGTCTTCACTGCAGTACTCCTGATATTGCTTGCTCAACAAAAAATGCCAGGAGCACTTTGAATTTAGGAACACTGCAATATCATATCAGTGTTTGTTTGTTTTGTTTACTGCATGTCTTGCAGTTGGAAATGAACTATTTCAAATGACGATGTAAAGATAAAGGAGAGTTGAAGCAAAAAAGAAAGAGAAATGAAATAACTTGAAATAGCTTATTTTGACAAATGAGCCTGAAAAGAAACCCAGTAATGAGTTCTAACCAATGGTCAGCTTAGAACTGAGGAAGATTCCAGCAGAGAAGCGCTTGTATTGTTAAGTAAGCGATCAGATGTCAGCACCATGGACAGCAGCACTGCATGGGATGGGATAGAGTCTCTACTGCACCCACAGGGGGGGAAATAGAGAATCTTAAACTATCTGCATGGAATAGATAGACCCATGTATTGTTGAGGGATCGCATTTTAGCACCATGGACAGCAGACACTGCTGTTTTCCTATGCATGGGACGGGATAGGGGTTCTAGTTGACTCTAGTGCACCCAAAGTCCAAGGGGGGAAACAACATTTTTTTAAACTATCTGCATAGATAGACCAATGTGTTGTTGAGGGATACAATTTCAGCACCATGGACAGCAGACACTTCTGTTTTCCTATGCATGGGACGGAATAGTGGCTCTACTGCACCCAAACCCCAAGGTAGGGAGAGTATAAATCTTGAACTATCTGCGTAGTCCAAGGTATTATTGAGAGATCACATTTCAGCACCATGGACAGCGGACACTGCTGTTTCCTACGCATGGGATCGGATAGGGACTCTACTCAACTATAGTACACCCAAAGTCCAAGGGGGGAATAAAGAATCTTGAACTATCTGCATAGAGCAATGATTACTTTTTAAATCCCTATTCCTCAAAATGCAGTAACATTTTTTTTACTTTATGTAGAGTTGGGGTTTATTTGGTTACTATTTGGTCATAATTAATAGCCTACATGAACAACAGCAAGTATTCAACATTGCTAAATGCTAAACCCTATCCAGCCAATATGTTTTCTCCGCAATAGAACCATATAGGGAGAATATATTGCTTTTAGCATTGTAATTAAAGTAATGTAACCATTCAAGAGAATGAATGACAGAATAGAATGCAACTTTACTAGAATATCAATAAACCCGTCCTGTGGAAGTGAGTACCTACTTTTAAACATTATAAGTACTTGAGATAATTGCTCAATGCTCATTTTCAAAGGAACATGTATATACTAGGTCTGGGCTTAGTGTTAACAAGATAATTGGGTGCCTTTGGGTGAGTTTCGTCTCAAGATGCTGGCCAGTGTTTGGAGCGCAGTATTGAAGTAGCTACGCACATCTCAACTGCTAAAACAAGGGGGCTATGGGGAGGAAGGAAAGAGCGCGTTAAGGTGTAAAATGGAGGAAGAAGAACTTGTGTTTGGATGGGGAGAGAAAAGCGAGGGAGAGAGAAGGACAGACAACAAAATTGAGAGAAAGAGTGATACAGATGAAAGTGATCAAGTGTTAAGCGAAGGAGGAACCGTACCCCCTCTTTCTCTCTCTCAGAGCTATACCCGGCCTGACCACCATGTCCTGCGCCCCACAGCTACTGCTCCCCTTCACAAACGCACACACACACACACACACACAGGCTCACCTGGCTGTGTGTGAGCGCTGCATACAAAAACACTCAAAAATATTACTAAAACAATTGAAGAGAAAAACACTGCTTAATCATAATGAACTTGGAATGAGAGAGAAGGGGAGGTCAACCATAAGGTAAAAATGGAGAGAAAGAAAGAGGTAGAGAAAGAGAGAGTGCTCTGCTCGTGCACGATGGCTGCACTGACGCTAATATATATTAGCAGAAACACTGCAGCAAGAGGGGGAGGGAGCGCGGGATTATGGGCCGCATCGACTGTGAGGTACCAGCAGAAAGGAACAGGGGGAGGGGAGGAGAGTGTGAAAGAGAGGGAGAACAGAGCGCAAAGGAGAGAAGCAGGGAGGAATTTGGTAGGAGTGCTGACTGCACGGAACATGCGAATCGTGGCTGGCGGAAAAAGCGAAACCCTTTCCCAATTCACAGAGAGAGAGAGAGAGCAAGAGAGATAGAAGGAGGAGGAGGGGGATGGTAGAAAAAGGAATGGAAGGAGAGGAAAGAAAAAGTGAGGATAAGGCATGGGGAGGTAGAGCTGGCGTGAGAGGGAGGGATGGATGGAGGAGAGAGAGGGATGAATGGAAGAGAATTCTATGAACAATGATGGGAAACATGAAAGACAGGCAATAAAAAGAGGGAATGGAGAGAGAGATGATAAAGGGGATGAGAAGAGCGGAGGATGAGAAGAGCGGAGGATGAGGGAGAGGAGGAGGAGGAGAGAAAAGGTGATGAGATAGAAGAGGGAGCAATCTTGCAGGGGTTTGGTAATGCCTGTAAAGCACCTGAATGGAAGTGAGGGAGGAAAGGGGGGGGACAACATTTAGAGGTGATATACAGCAGGGTGGGAGGAGGGGGGTGACAGACAGAGTGCATTAAGGGAGGGAGGGAGGGAGGGAGGGAGGGAGGGAGGGAGGGAGGGAGGGAGGGAGGGAGGGACAATGAGGGGAGAGTAAGACAGACATGTATGTGTACAGCTATGCTGAAGTGCAAGGGAGAAGGTGGGCTGTGGGCTGGTGTATGTGGATTTTCTTTCTCCACCCCCCATCTCCTCATCAAATGATGTACCACAAGGTTTCTCGCTGTTCCCTCTCTACATCTTTACCCTCCCCCACTTTTCCATCTCCCCCACTCTCTCTCTCTCTCTCTCACCTTCCCTCCACCCTCTCTCTCTATTCCTTTCCCTCACACTCCCCAGTACTGGTGAGACACCATCAGGAGAAACAGAGGCACTGCAGCAAGAGGAAAGTACTGCAGTCACCTCCCCTTTTAGTGCAGTGTCACCGTATGATGTCCTCTCCCTCCGACTGTCTTTGTGTTTAATGGTGGAACTCTACATTCTGCTATTCTACTATCAGAGAAGCAAGAGAGAGGTGTGTGGGTAGTATTTGGGGGAAACATGAGAGCAGAGATAGTATGAATGAATGTGTAAGGACAAGAAAGCAGGTGGGGGAGAGAGAGGGATGTGAGCAGACAGAGAGACAGACAGAGAGAGAGAGAGATACAGAGAGACACAGAGAGAGAGAGCAAGAGAGAGAGAGTGAGACAGAGAGAGTAATATACACTTAGAAAAAATTAGTCTTTGACAGGGACAAGGGCTATGGATGAAAGAAAAAAAGGTTTATTTGTTGGGTGAAAAGATACAGGGACAAGCCAAAGAACCCTTTATCGTTTAAGGTAGAACCTTTATCAAAGAGAATACAATGGGCCACTGGATTAGCAAAGAAACACAAAGCCAAGGTACACTGAGACAAGGGCTTTGTAAGGAATAATCAAGCTAGTTTATACCAACGACCAATTCCCTAACCAACTGTGCATGAAAAAATACAATCAATTAACCGCGCATGAGGGAAATGGACTCTGGGAAATCTCCCAGAGGCCCCAGCTTATCTACCCAGCGATACCAGTGCAGCAACCTCGGGGGTGTGCCACTCATGACCAATCCCCATATAGAACCACAGCATCCGAGGGCCCCTAAACCCCTGGGGCAGTGGTTCTAGTGCATATTGATAAAACTAAATCACCCTCCAAAGGATAACTCCTCTCCAACCCTTCAGGCTTTGTTTTGGAATGAAAGACTCCATTTTGAAAGGCACCCTGAACAGTGGTTATCTATCTCCTTTTTAGCAGGCTGGAAATGAATTATTAATATATGAGCTTGATTCAGGAATAGACCCAGGAACAAAGGACGGAGAAGCTGAAATAGAGGATTGGACATTTAGAAACAGAGCTGAGCAAAGCCCTTTGGGTGCTGAGCCAAATGTCCTTCAGAAAGGGTGTGGTGACTTAGTCATGTGTGGGAGGTTCGACGTAAACAAACAAGCAGTAATAGCAGCAATTAGAGAATCAGCACTATTCAAGCGGACAGCAACGGAATCCAAATTCGGAAGTCCAAACTCTGCATTAAGATGATGCTGACCAAATGTCCTTCAGATATAGTGCTGCCCAAAGCTAGGGGTCAAGTCTACAATGTCTAGCCCATAGAAATATAATCTAGCCTTCTGTAGTGCCTTAATAACTGTGTCACAAATAATTCTGTCACTAGTTCCTCATTGTGTACTTTGTATTGTTTGCGGCTCTTTGTGAAGCAGGGCTCCCTTGCAAAAGAGACATTGGTCTCAATGGGACTTCCCTGCATAAGTAAAGGTTAAATCAAATAAATAACGGCAAGGTCTAGTGGGTGGCAGTCAGACACCTTTAGCGTCCCATAGCAAATGTGTAGGGACTAGGGAGTAAGAATACCGAAGCATTCTATAAAGGACGTTATAGCACCCCTTGGTGGGTAAGAGGATAACACACCAGTAACAGTCCAAAGCCTTGGTCATGTTCAGTAGGCTCGAAACGGAAGAAAATGCTCTGAAACTGAGAAAAACTGGGTGGTACTATCTGAACGTATCCAATAAGAAACACTTGTCTTCGTTTCCCTACGGTGTGCCCCAATGAACACAACCCAGGTGTGACAGAGAGAATAGGGAGAAAGATACAGTACTATCACCAGCTTAACCAATAACCGTCGTCATTTCGCAAGTGCTTTTATCCAAAGCAACTTACAGAACTGTGGACATTGACGGTGACATGTATATTCGGTATATTTGGCCCATGCAGGAATAAAACCCACAAGTGTTGTCAGCTCCATGCTCTTACAAACCCACTGAGCCATTGTCTCACTAACCCACTGCTCAAAAACAAGGGATACTATTGGAGGATCATGTGAACCGGAGTCATATCCAACCAAAACATTAAATGACCCCCCCCACGCTAAGAAATTAGCATCCTGACCATAGAGCTTGAACATTGAACCCTATACCTCATCTGTCCCTCACGTCATTAAATCTGGTCCGTTCTTAATTAATGACACTGGCCTTCATGGCTCATCACAACCATTAGAAGCTTAAAGTGGGACACAGTGTGAGTCACATTTAGGGATGGAATGAGGAGTAGTACATTACCGCTCAGAGCACTGGGTCTGTATTTAAAAAATATCTGGGAGTAGGAGTGCTGATCTAGGATTATGTCCCCCCCGTCCATATAAATTGTATTAATTATGGTTTAAAAGGCCAAACTGATCCTACATCAGCACTACTACTCTGAGGCTCTTAATGAATATGGGCCCTGACCTTTGAACCGGCTGATGATTATAGGCTACTAAAGAGAGGGGAGGTGAAATAATTAGAAATGAGATGTGAAGTGTAACCATTGAAGTCAGGGATGGGAAAAGCGGTAAAGGAGTAAAGTAGCGAGAAGTTAACGGAGAGAATTATGGGAGAGAAATTTCACATGTTAAGAGTTAAAGGTGAGGGGTAAAGTCATGATTTAATGAAAACGAGATAGATTTGAGTTAGGAGGAGATATGTGGGGTTATGTGATGGTTTCGGGATTGAGTTAGAGAGACATTTGAGATAGATTTGGGTCATGTTCATTAGGCACCAAATGGCAGAAAACTACCTGGATTTGTCCAGTGAGAAACCCACATTTTCTGTTGTGAATGAACACGACCCCGGTTAGAGCTGGAGATGAGACATATGTAGGAGGGGTGAAGAAACGTGTGAAAGAGGTTGTTAGTGATAACATAGCCTAGAGTAATAGATGTAATAAGATGTAATAACACAGTTAGTTTATGGATTATACTTCTGGTCTGTTATGTACTGTTGGATCTATTATCTATCCGCCTAGTATATTTATTAAAAATTGTATAACAGAGTATATAAATTGGGTATACCAAGTTATACAGTATTATACCAAGTTGGATATATACCAATATAAACCTTTGATGCATGTTGTCACATCTGAAACGGTGCGTTTCTTCTAAAAGTAGAATACGTTTTTCTGGGTTATCCTGTATATCTATAAATAGATACAGCTGTAGTTTGATAATACAAGAGAGAAAAGCAGAGGAAGCAACAAGAAGAGGCCAGAAAGTGCATAAGTCAGATGGTAGCCTAAGCACAAAAAGAGCCTACATATGCTCATGAATCAAAGAGAGCGAAATGCAGAACTGAGGACAGACTTTGTGCACACAAAAATAATGGAGTGAAATGTGGATGGATCGTTGGCTAGTCAACTTGACAAAATGATCAACTATTGATGATGTGACAGGATAGGACAAAGAGTGTTTAAAGAAGAGAGAGCATCTAGTCTAGACATCAAACTGCCACTATCGACTTCCTGTATTAGGTGGTCCCTTAGATGCCATGCACATCCTTCCTTCCTGTCCCCCTCCCCCCCTCCCTCCCCCCCTCCCCCTCCCCCCAACAGAGCTATATCAAACCTCCATTTCAAGCCTTGACACTTCCCCTGTGCTGCCCATTTGTACATGCACACACACTGAATGAAACACACACTCAAACACACTGGACAGACAGGCACACCCACACTCAGACAAACACACATCCCTTTAAGAGACATGTAACTATAAAGACCTACTTACTGGTCTAGGTGGGGAAACGCCCACCCCATATGTGCAATGTTAGGTTTTAAAATATGACATATATCAAAGTGTAAGTAAGAGTGTGGGCTATATAACACTATGACAAAGGTAGCTGAATATGAATATGATAACCCAATAGAGAGCTTTATGTTTAATGTAAATGTAAATGTATCTATTTGAACACATAGTACTGATGTATTGATTGCTCACCTTATTATTGAATAAAAACACCCCTCGTTTGCATTAGGTCTGACAGTGGAGAAAACAATACTTGTTGAACGTAGACTCTTTGCCTTTATTTTGGCCTGTAAGGCTAGATGATTTGTTAATAAATCGTGTTTAATATATGACATCAATTCACAAATACACACACACGATCAATACTCACTTGCTTTTGGTTCAGGTTCGTTTCGTGTGCCTGCGTGCGTGCAAGAACACGCACATTAACCCACAAGATCAATCAAAATGTAGTTTTCTTTGTAAGATCGTTTTTTGTATGATTTCAGAGAAAATATCCATGCAGTGTCTTGTTGGCTTTCAGACGACAGCGTCTCTTTCCGAATAATAATAATGAGACAAAATAGGAGTGCCTGTTGTTGAAAATGACGTTTAGTTATCGTTATTGTCGCTTATTACCTCTACCTAAGAAAACTGTCTCAGGCTATTTTTTCTCGATTTCGATGCCCCTCTCCCACCTCTGTTATTGCCAAAAAATAATTCCCAGTCTTTCCTATAGTGCCTCTACGCTTCTACGCGCAGGGTGTAGCTACCATTCAATTCTTTCTATATCTCCCCCTCCCAATGTCACAATGGAGATATTGTATAGCCTGTAGACAACTCCTCTCCCTATTTCTTCGCGCGCACGTTTCCCTGTCTCTGTCTCTCTGTTTGCTTGGAAGAGCGTCACCTTCTGCACTGTTTTTTTCCCCCTTCTATATGACACATGTGGGCGGATTAGAGAATACGGGAGAGGGTTGGGGGGACCCAAATTAATATAGAGGCTAATTTGTGATATGATTACAATTACCTTTCTTTGAAAAAAAATTTTACCAAGAAGAAAACAATGGGCTCACGACTATGAAAGCTTTCTTGTAAATAGGCCTATAGCCGAAAAGTATCCTGTATTTTACATTTTACTCACACACACATACACATGTTCGCTGGAACGAACACACACACAGCCTTTTGACTACAGGTCCCCATCCTTGAATCAAGCATAGCTGACATCACAACAGTCGTGATATGAGGGAGGAAAGTGTATAGCTGAAAGCCGCACGAAGACCATGGAGAAAGAAAGAGAGGTAAGGGGGAGTGGAGGGGGATCTAAAAAAGGAAACATATAACCTACAGTAGTTTATTACATAACAGCACAATAACACTGAATGTCTCTGATTAGAATTGAATATATTTTATTTGTATTATCCTATAGGTTTTGTCAATACTGTAAACTAACCTATGAATTTCTAAATGCTTTTGAAAATGTATGAATCAATGATATCTTAATAAAACGTGTTTACTCCCTCTCTTTGATTGGCATATTATATATCCTATTTACCTACAGAGTATGTGACTAATTCAAAGTTGTGTTATATCATTTAGGTACAGTATACACTTGACTTCTTGGCATAAGTAGACTGTAAAATATAAGTATGCAAAATCTATGACACATCCTACCCATTGGCACACCTCATAACCAGAAGAAAACGTTTTCTGCATCAAATATCTCACCTGGTTGCATTTGGTTACAGTTCAACTAATTGAACAATGTATATAAACATTGAAGGACCTATCTACAATATATTTTCTGATGTGTTATGGGTGGAGAATACACTTGTTCATCTCTCTGTCAGCATCTCAAAGGTATGCTGAATGGCACTGCAGAAATATTATTGAAATAAATCTATCATCCATGCTTCTCTGCTCTACTTGACTACTGTCACCATGAGGGCTGATACCATTTGATGTGATTCAACCACTGTATCTGTGGAGGACTGTCTACGATGAGCGATATACCATCTGGCTCATGGAGACACCATCTGGCCAAGTTAAGCACTGCATGTAGATGTGGACTGAAGCAAAACGTTTGTCACATCATGGTTGATACATACAGTATGTGGATGATACTTCAGACAGTGTTTATAGCGGATGAGGGACCTCATGTCCCCATACGGAGGACCATAACTTGGGTGCTGAAGACCTCAGATCGGCCAGCACAATGTATTTGGTTTCTAGTATAATAGAATAGAATATAATTATATCATTTATATTCTATAAATCTATTCTATTCCATTTGGTTCTATTCTATGTTAATCTAATCTATTAGTATCTGATCTGTTACATTATATTTGATTCAATTATTTTCTATACTGTTATATTCTATCATAATGTTCCCAAGTGTAAATAACAGGCATGATATTCAATCAATCAATCAATCAAATTTTATTTATAAAGCCCTTTTTTCATCAGTAGATGTCACAAAGTGCTATACAGAAACCCAGCCTAAAACCCCAAACAGCAAGCAATGCAGATTTAGAAGCACGGTGGCTAGGAAAAACTCCCTAGAAAGGCAGAAACCTAGGAAAAGACCTAGAGAGGAACCAGGCTCTGAGAGGTGGCCAGTCCCCTTATGGCTGTGCCGGGTGGAGATTATAACAGTAGATGGCCATTAAGGCCAGATTTTTCTCCAAGATGTTCAAACGTTCATAGATGACCAGCAGGGTAAAATAATAATCACAGTGGTTGTAGAGGTTGCAATAGGTCAGTACATCAGGAGTAAATGTCACTTGGCTTTTCATAGCCGGGCATTTAGAGGTTGAAATAGCAGGTGCGGTAGAGAGAGAGAGTTGAAAACAGCAGGTCTGGGACAAGATAGCACGTCCGGTGAACAGGTCAGGGTTTCATAGCTGCAGGCAGAAGAGTGGAAACTGGAGCAGCAGCACGACCAGGTGGACTGGGGACAGCAAGGAGTCATCAGGCCAGATAGTCCTGAGGAATGGTCCTAGGGCTCACGTCCTCCGGGATGGGAGGGAGAGAGGAAGGGAGAGAGAATTAGAGGGAGCATACTTAAATTCACACAGGACACCGGATAAGACAGGAGAATAACTCCAGATATAACAGACTGACCCTAGCCCCCCGGCACATAGACTATTGCAGCATATAATAATAATATAATATGCCATTTAGCAGACGCTTTTATCCAAAGCGACTTACAGTCATGCGTGCATACATTTTTGTGTATGGGTGGTCCCGGGGATCGAACCCACTACCTTGGCGTTACAAGCGCCGTGCTCTACCAGCTGAGCTACAGAGGACCATGATAGCATAGATGCTATCATGAATAAAGCAATGCTTTGGGCTGAATTCTGTTTATCGTGTAAAGTACATTTTGGAGAGGACCAACAAGCTGATGAAGAAAGCTGTGAAGTATTGCTCTTATTAAAGACCAAAAAACGATTACAGTGCCTATCATAAGTATTCACCCCCTTAGACTTCTTCACATATTTTTGGGTTACAGTTACAAAGTGGGATTAAAATGGATTTAATTGGGATTTTACTCTGTTATGGCAAATTGGAGGATGGGAATCTGAACAAAATAAAAATCATGAAAAATAAAACACTAATATATCTTAATTAGATAGATATTGGGATATTGGGACCCATTTCATCCAGAAAGTTATACTTTTGACTCATCTGTCCATAGAACATTCTTTCAAGCCTTGATGAACATCCAGGTGCTTCCTGGTGCTTTTAGGGCAAACTTGAGTCAACCTTTAGGACGAGATCGGTCCCATTATGTCAGACTGGGGTGATGTGTATGCGGCAGTGAAGTCAAGCGCAGGACACAGAGGATCAGGAATGACTACTTTACTTCCAGTAATACGCACAAAAACAAAAGTCTCCAACACTAGAGGAGTAACACGCGGAGTGCGTAAAATAACGAGCTAGCAATGCCAAACATACAACAGGACAAAAGGACAATAACACACAAAGGCAAACATAAAACAAGGGAACTTATATGTTACATAATCAATACAAAATAAGAAACAGGTGTACAAACTAGCCAACACAAGACACACACCAAAACATCGATCGGCAGTAGCTAGTACTCCGTGGACGACGAACGCCGAAGCCTGCCCGAGCAAGGAGGAGGAGCAGCCTCGGCGGCATCCGTGACAGTACCCCCCCCTTGACGCGCGGCTCCAGCCGTGCGCCGACCCCGGCCTCGGGGATGGCCAGGAGGACGCGGAGCAGGGTGAGTGGGATGACTCCGGTGGAACTCCGTCAGGAGGGAGGGATCTAAGATGTCCCTCCTAGGCACCCAGCACCGTTCCTCCGGACCGTACCCCTCCCACTCCACGAGATACTGCAGACCCCCCAGCCGACGTCTCGAATCCACGATGGACCGGACTGAGTACGCCGGAGCCCCCTCGATGTCCAGTGGGGGCGGAGGAGTCTCCCGTATCTCATTGTCCTGGAGTGGACCAGATACCACCGGCCTGAGGAGAGACACATGGAACGAGGGGTTAATGCGATAATCATTAGGCAGTTGTAATCTGTAACATACCTCGTTCAATCTCCTCAGGACTTTAAATGGCCCCACAAACCGCCGACCCAGCTTCCGGCAGGGCAGGCGAAGGGGCAGGTTTCGAGTCGAGAGCCAGACTCGATCTCCAGGTGCATACACTGGACCCTCACTGCGGTGGCGATCGGCGCTCGCCTTCTGCCTACGGATAGCCCGCTGCAGATGGACATGCGCAGCGTTCCATGTCTCCTCCGAGCGTCGAAACCATTCATCCACCGCAGGAGCCTCGATCTGGCTCTGATGCCATGGTGCCAGAACCGGCTGATACCCCAACACACACTGGAAAGGGGTCAGATTCGTAGATGAGTGGTGAAGGGAGTTCTGAGCAACTTCTGCCCAGGGGATATACCCCGACCACTCCTCCTGCCGGTCCTGGCAATAAGACCTCAGAAACCTACCCACATCCTGGTTCACTCTCTCCACCTGCCCATTACTCTCAGGGTGGAAACCCAAGGTAAGGCTAACCGAGACCCCCAAGCGTTCCATGAACGCCCTCCAGACTCTAGAGGTGAACTGGGGACCCCGATCAGACACTATATCCTCAGGTACCCCGTAGTGCCGGAAGATGTGGGTAAACAAGGCCTCAGCAGTCTGTAGGGCAGTAGGGAGACCCGGCATTGGGATGAGACGACAGGCCTTAGAGAACCGATCCACAACGACCAGAATAGTGGTATTCCCCTGGGAGGGGGGAAGGTCCGTAACAAAGTCTACCGATAGGTGAGACCACGGCCGTTGTGGAACGGGTAGGGGTTGTAACTTCCCCCTGGGCAAGTGTCTAGGCGCCTTACACTGAGCGCACACCGAGCAGGAAGAGACATAAACCCTCACGTCCTTAGCCAATGTTGGCCACCAGTACTTCTCACTAAGGCAGTGCACTGTCCGGCCAATACCAGGATGTCCAGAGGAGGGTGACATATGAGCCCAATAAATTAGTCGATCACGAATCTCGAGTGGCACGTACTTCCGCCCCGCTGGACACTCTGGAGGAGTAGGGTCGGTATGTAACGCCCGCTCGATCTCCGCATCGACCTCCCACACCACCGGTGCCACCAGACAAGACTCCGGCAGTATGGGAGTGGGCTCAATGGACCTCTCCTCTGTGTCATATCGCCGGGACAGGGCGTCTGCCTTAACGTTCTGTGACCCTGGTATGTAGGTGAGCTTAAAAACAAACCGGGCCAGAAACATGGCCCACCTAGCCTGACGAGGGTTCAGTCTCCTAGCTGCCCGGATGTACTGCTGCACCTCCTTAACCGTGGTGGGAGTCTGCCAATTACGCACGGCTGAAACGCGGTCAACCTCCATCTCCACCCCTGACGCGGACAACCGATGGCCCAGGAAGGAGATGGACTCCTGGAAAAACAGGCATTTCTCTGCCTTCACATACAAGTCATGCTCCAACAGCCTACCCAACACCCGACGCACCAGGGCCACATGCTCGGCTCGTGTAGAAGAGTATACTAGAATGTCGTCAATATACACCACTACACCCTGCCCATGCAAATCCCGGAAGATCTCGTCCACAAATGATTGGAAGACTGAAGGAGCATTCATTAACCCGTATGGCATGACGAGATACTCATAGTGACCCGAGGTGGTACTAAATGCTGTTTTCCATTCATCTCCCTCCCTAATGCGCACCAGGTTGTAGGCGCTCCTGAGATCCAATTTTGTGAAGAAGCCCGCTCCGTGTAATGACTCCATCATACTCGCAATCAGAGGGAGAGGATAACTGTATTTAACAGTGATCTGATTGAGACTACGGTAATCAATACACGGGCGCAAACCTCCATCCTTCTTCTTCACAAAAAAGAAACTCGAGGACGCAGGAAAGTGGAGGGCCGTATGTATCCCTGTCTCAGAGACTCGGCGATGTATGTCTCCATCGCCGCCGTCTCCTCTTGAGACAGAGGATACACATGACTACGCGGAAGTGCAGCACCTGCCTGGAGGTCTATCGCACAATCCCCCTGTCTATGAGGTGGCAATCTGTCACGATCGTCGAACACAGAGGACCAAGGCGCAGCGTGGAATGCGAACATACTTTTATTTTAATTACCAACACGAACAAAACGATAACGTGACGTCCTTGGTTACAAACACTAACCATACACGGAACAAGATCCCACAAACACTGTGGCAAAACAGGCTACCTAAGTATGGTTCCCAATCAGAGACAACAAGCAACATCTGATTCACGTTGCCTCTGATTGAGAACCACAACGGCCAACATAGAAACAAATGAACTAGATAAACAACCTAGCACACAAAACACATAGAAACAACCCACCCTGGCTCAACATAACAGAGTCCCAGAGCCAGGGCGTGACAGTACCCACCCCCAAAGGCGCGGACTGCGACCGCGCCAAACATAAACCGAACAGGGGAGGGCCGGGTGGGCATTCCTCCTCGGAGGCGGTTCCGGCTCCGGGCTTGACCCCCACCCTCCAACAAACCCCCCATAGCGCCCCTGGTCCGGTCTGGCCCTGCTGGCTGGATCTGGACTGGACATCGGTGGAGCAGATCGCTCAGGCTCCGATGTGGAGCAGCTAACCAGTACCTGACCAGGCACCACAGGCTTGGTGCGGGGAGCAGGAACAGGCCGGACCGGGCTGACGACGCGCACCATTGGCTTGGTGCGGGGAGCAGGGACGGGCCGAACCGGGCTGACGAAGCGCACCACTGGCTTGGTGCGGGGAGCAGGAACAGGCCGGACCGGGCTGACGACGCGCACCACAGGCTTGGTGCGAGGGGCAGGAACGGACCAAAACGGGCTGATGACGCGCACCACTGGCTTGGTGCGAGGGGCAGGAACAGGCCGGACCGGGCTGGCGACGCGCACCACAGGCTTGGTGCGAGGGGCAGGAACAGGCCGGACCGGGCTGGCGACGCGCACCACAGGCTTGGTGCGAGGGGCAGGAACAGGCCGGACCGGGCTGGCGACGCGCACCACAGGCTCGGTGCGAGGGACAGGAACAAGCCGGACCGTACTGGGGACACACACCACTGGCCCTACGCGGGGATCATGAACGGGCCGGACCGGACTGGCAACACACCCCAGTACCTCTCGCCGTGCCTCTACATTCTCCTTCCCCCTGGTGACCAGTGACTCCCGTAACCTAGCGGCCTCCTTTGCCAACCCGCTGAACCACTCTATCAAGGCCTCCTGCTGCCCCGTCGTCCACGGCGTGAGCCCCCCCCCTCAAAAATGTCTGGGCGTCTCTCCTCCCCGTGGGCCAGGCCTCCATGGCTCTCGCCAGACTCTCGCTCCTCTGCTCCAAAGTCCAGCCTCTCTCCTCCTCCCGCGGCTTGACCCAGTCGAGGTTGATCTCCTTTAGAGCCCTCTCTGGCGTTGGCTCCTGGACACGCTGCTTGGTCCAGTTATGGTGGGATCTTCTGTCACGATCGTCGAACACAGAGGACCAAGGCGCAGCGTGGAATGCGAACATACTTTTATTTTAATTACCAACACGAACAAAACGATAACGTGACGTCCTTGGTTACAAACACTAACCATACACGGAACAAGATCCCACAAACACTGTGGCAAAACAGGCTACCTAAGTATGGTTCCCAATCAGAGACAACAAGCAACATCTGATTCACGTTGCCTCTGATTGAGAACCACAACGGCCAACATAGAAACAAATGAACTAGATAAACAACGTAGCACACAAAACACATAGAAACAACCCACCCTGGCTCAACATAACAGAGTCCCAGAGCCAGGGCGTGACACAATTGCGTCGCCCTCTTCTTACTGAACACGAGTGCCAAATCATCATACTCAGGAGGAATGTGCAGTGCGGGCATTTGGTTCGGACTTTCCACCGTGGTCTTGGTGAGAAGGCAACAACTGTTGGCGCAATTATTAGAAAATTGAAGAAGTTCAAGATGACGGTCAATCACCCTCGGTCTGGGGCTCCATGCAAGATCTCACCTCGTGGGGCATCAATGATCATGAGGAAGGTGAGGGATCAGCCCAGAACGACACGGCAGGACCTGGTCAATGACCTGAAGAGAGCTGGGACCACAGTCTCAAAGAAAACCATTAGTAACACACTACGCCGTCATGGATTAAAATCCTGCAGCGCACGCAAGGTCCCCCTGCTCAAGCCAGCGCATGTCCAGGCCCGTCTGAAGTTTGCCAATGACCATCTGGATGATCCAGAGGAGGAATGGGAGAAGGTCATGTGGTCTGATGAGACAAAAATAGAGCTTTTTGGTCTAAACTCCACTCGCCGTGTTTGGAGGAAGAACAAGGCTGAGTACAACCCCAAGAACACCATCCCAACCTTGAAGCATGGAGGTGGAAACATCATTCTTTGGGGATGCTTTTCTGCAAAGGGGACAGGACGACTGCACCGTATTGAGGGGAGGATGGATGGGGCCATGTATCGCGAGATCTTGGCCAACAACCTCCTTCCCTCAGTAAGAGCATTGAAGATGGGTCGTGGCTGGGTCTTCCAGCATGACAATGACCCAAAACATACAGCCAGGGCAACTAAGGAGTGGCTCCGTAAGAAGCATCTCAAGGTCCTGGAGTGGCCTAGCCAGTCTCCAGACCTGAACCCAATAGAAAATCTTTGGAGGGAGCTGAAAGTCCGTATTGCCCCGCGACAGCCCCGAAACCTGAAGGATCTGGAGAAGGTCTGTATGGAGGAGTGGGCCAAAATCCCTGCTGCAGTGTGTGCAAAGCTGGTCAAGACCTACAGGAAACATATGATCTCTGTAATTGCAAACAAAGGTTTCTGTACCAAATATTAAGTTCTGCTTTTCTGATGTATCAAATACTTATGTCATGCAATAAAATGCAAATTAATTACTTAAAAATCATACAATGTGATTTTCTGGATTTTTGTTTTAGATTCCGTCTCTCACAGTTGAAGTGTACCTATGATAAAAAATTACAGACCTCTACATGCTTTGTAAGTAGGAAAACCTGCAAAATTGGCAGTTTATAAAATACTTGTTCTCCCCACTGTACATGCCCGTCTGATGTTTGCCAATGAACATCTGAATGATTCAGAGGAGAACTGGGTGAAAGTGTTGTGGTCAGATGAGACCAAAATTGAGCTCTTTGGCATCAACTCAACTCGCCGTGTTTGGAGGAGGAGGAATGCTGCCTATGACCCCAAGAACACCATCCCCACTGTCAAACATGGAGGTGGAATCATTATGCTTTGGGGGTGTTTTTCTGCTAAGGGGACAGGACAACTTCACCGCATCAAAGGGACTATGGACAGGGCTATGTACCGTCAAATCTTGGGTGAGAACCTCCTTCCCTCAGCCAGGGCATTGAAAATGGGTTGTGGATGGGTATTCCAGCATGACAATGACCCAAAACACCCGGCCAAGGCAACAAAGGAGTGGCTCAATAAGAAGCACATTAAGGTCCTGGAGTGGCCTAGCCAGTCTCCAGACCTTAATTCCATAGAAAATCTGTGGAGAGAGCTGAAGGTTCGAGTTGCCAAAAGTCAGCCTTGAAACCTTAATGACTTGGAGAAGATCTGCAAAGAGGAGTGGGACAAAATCCCTCCTGAGATGTGTGCAAACCTGGTGGCCAACTAAAAGAAACGTCTGACCTCTGTGATTGCCAACAAGGGTTTTGCCATCAAGTACTAAGTAATGTTTTGCAGAGGGGTCAAATACTTATTTCCCTCATTAAAATGCAAATCAATTTATAACATTTTTGACATGCGTGTTTCTGGATTTGAATCACTGTTCAAATAAACCTACCATTAAAATTATAGACTGATCATTTCTTTGTCATTGGGCAAACGTACAAAATCAACAGGGATCAAATACTTTTTTCCCTCACTGTATAGTGTATTTGCTCCTTAGAAATAAATTATTGTAATTGAAAATAATCCATTGGATTTACTACACTCCTACCGGAATGCATGTAATGCACCCAGAAATGTGTGTCTCTGTTGGAGATTTTTTTTAAACTATAAAAATACAATCCCTATTACATATGCTGTGGTCCTGTGACAAACTGACACCATTTTGGGATTATGTCTGTGCTACCAAATCCTTGTGTCTAGGAATTTATAACCATCCATCTCCATGATTATGCATGTTGGGAAATGTAAAGATTGGTGACCAATATCAAAGAACGTTTTGTAACTTAGGTCTAATTGCTGCAAATAAATGTATAGCTATCAATTGGAACTATGTAGTTACATTCCATTAGATTCTGTGTTTTATCAAATTAACCACACAAAAAAGACGTTTAAGCAGTTCTTCCTACTTAACCAGAGTCAGATGAACTCATGGATACCATTTTTATGTCTCTGCGTGCAGTTTGGAGGAAGTTGAAGGTAGCTTAACGTTAGCTTAGCGCAATTGCTGGAATTTCAGTTATGGATCAAGGTGACCCTTAGGCCTATACAGTGGGGAAAAAAAGTATTTAGTCAGCCACCAATTGTGCAAGTTCTCCCACTTAAAAAGATGAGAGAGGCCTGTAATTTTCATCATAGGTACACGTCAACTATGACAGACAAATTGAGAAAAAAAAATCCAGAAAATCACATTGTAGGATTTTTGATGAATTTATTTGCAAATTATGGTGGAAAATTAGTATTTGGTCAATAACAAAAGTTTCTCAATACTTTGTTATATACCCTTTGTTGGCAACGACACAGGTCAAACGTTTTCTGTAAGTCTTCACAAGGTTTTCACACACTGTTGCTGGTATTTTGGCCCATTCCTCCATGCAGATCTCCTCTAGAGCAGTGATGTTTTGGGGCTGTCGCTGGGCAACACGGACTTTCAACTCCCTCCAAAGATTTTCTATGGGGTTGAGATCTGGAGACTGTCTAGGCCACTCCAGGACCTTGAAATGCTTCTTACGAAGCCACTCCTTCGTTGCCCGGGCGATGTGTTTGGGATCATTGTCATGCTGAAAGACCCATTTTTAAGTGGGAGAACTTGCACAATTGGTGGCTGACTAAATACTTTTTTTCCCCACTGTATATATTAGGCACATTTTTTTAAAGGCCCTGTGCAGATAAAATTCAGTTTTTCCTGTGTTTTATACCAGTGTTATTTCCTGATAGTTGCTGGTAAAAAATACAATCTACACAGGACCTTCTAATCAGCAGGTTTGCATGGGCGAGAGATTCGACTTTCCATGGTGACATCACCATAAAGTAAATTGGTAATAGCCCAATAACAAAGAATAACAGCTAGAACAGCTAGTTTTCCATGTCCCCTCCCCACTCAGACCACTCCCAGACATTCCTAGCGAAATTATTGCTTGAGAAATAGATTTTTTTTGCTAAAAAGCTATTTTTGCCCATTTTAATGGAAATCTATTACAGTAGCTAGGTTTCCATCTAACTGGTGACAGATTGTAATGCAAATGGTCTAAAATCTGCATAAAGAAATGTGCAGTTACATTCCACCAAACTGACCTTTTGCAGATAATAATATGTGCGTGATGACGTAGTGCCCACAAAATTTACTTTTTCACTTAAGTTTTCATGTACCATCGCATTTTTAACTCTACCGATAGTTTTGTCCAAAAAAAACTGTTGCGTTATTTAGTACATGTGCCTACTCTAGTGTTGGTGCGTGCGCCCTAGCCAACAGCTCGCAGATACTGTGTTGGTGCGGGTAGGCTGTGCGGGTAGGCTGTGCGGGTAGGCTGTGTGGGTAGGCTAGTCTACATGATGAGATTATTATAGATATGAGCGAGAATATTTTTAATTATCAAACCAGCATCGATCATCATGTCACCAGAATAAGACCCTCGATATTTATTGGAAAGGAGCATCAAGATCACGTGCACTTCACCACCCTGTGAAGTTCATCATAACTTATTTCATTTGTAGCCTAATAAACTGCATGGTTTCCTGAGTCTTATTGGGAGGACCACACACCATGTCATCGCATGACTCCAAGTTAACTTCGATATCATGGTTATTATATCAATATTTGGCATTAAGGCGAATCCACCGCCATTTTTCGCATAATACATTTTACTGACACAAAAAGATCCCAACATGTCGAACAAACAAATGATCTGTCAGAATTTATAACATTGTACCGAAACTTCCTGTATCCATCACGTCTGTTGTGATTTTTTTTATACAGTAAAAACTGTGGATGGAAATGTGGTGGGTAAGGTACTTAATTGTTACCCAGAAATTATTAGATGTTAATATAAAAACATCTGCACTGGGCCTTTAACCAAGCATTTCTGAGGGTATCATGCATACCTTAATAAGGTAGGCTACTGGTCAATATTTGAGTATGTAGTTATATTAGGCCATCTAATGAAAACAATGAGCTAATAATATAAGATTTACGGTATTGGAACTTTTTGAGATTCATAATGCAGGTGATTTATGTGTCTTTGTAATGAAATGGCAGGGGCCAAATCTGATCCAGACCTTTAGGTGGCATATATAGACCCCTTTCTGTGTTTGCAAACATTGCCGCATGAGGGCGATACGCGCAAGTTGGTGGCAGAACAAGGGGGAGTTCTTAAAGAACGGCAGCAGAAAAAAGCTTCTATTTACATTTGCTTATGAGTGCATTTCACACTACTTTTGGATTAGAATAAAATTTTAAGGCTCGTCTGAATGTCCTGCTTAATATAATGTTTGTGTCATCATCGCAAATCAACTGCATTATACTTTAAAAAACACTTCAACTTCAACCAGTAAAATGGTTATTTGGCTAGTTTTTGCTACAGCCTATATCAATGAGCGTTCTAGCTAACAAATGCTGCATCCAAAATAGTTATTTTTGCAAAGATCACAACCAAATATAATCTTAGGGACTGTTCAAGCAAGAATCAAAACATAATTGTAAGCGTATGAGAACCCCAAAAAGTTATTTTGTTTAGGAGTAATATAAACGTAAATCTAGGCTATGTTGAATGGGCGCAGATGGCGATGGCTTTCTTACTGCCGCCAAGAGTTGCGCGCATCAGTGCATGATGTCAGTGTGCCATGTACTGGAAAAGGGTCTATACCCACTCAAAAGGGTGAGGCATGCTACATCTCATTATTACATATTGATATTAGTTTGATTTATTGAGAGGAAAATGATAAGGTTTGCCATACTTTCCTTTAAATTTGATATTCTGAATTTGGGAATACAATATATTTTTTCTAGTGGTGTAAAGTAACTAAGTAAAGAAAGTATGTACTTTTTACTCCCATTATACATTTTCCCTGACACCCAAAAGTACTCGTTACATTTCAAATGCTCAGGCAGGACATTAATATGGTCCAGTTCACGCACCTATCAATATACCGCGTTGTCATCCGTACGGCCTCTGATCTGGTGGACTCACTAAAAAGAAATACTGCATTTGTAAATTAAGTGTTGGAGTGTGCCCCTGGCAGTCCGTAAATTTAAAAAACAAGAAAATCATGTCATCTGCTTTGTTTGATATAAGGAATTTGATGTATAGCATTTACTTTTACTTAAGTATGACAAATTAGTACTTTTTCCACCACTGTACTTAAGTACATTTAAAACCAGATACGTATAAACTTTTACTCAAATGTTATTTTACTGGGTGACTTTTACTTGAGTCATTTTCTATTAACGTATCTTTACTTTTACTCAAGTATGACAATTGAGTACTTTTTCTACCACTGATTTTATCAATACATTATTTTGAGAGTCTGTAAATACTGCACATTTGTAGCAAAAGCTTCTCGAGCCCTCCAGCCCATAGATGGCAGTGTAGCAATTGGGTGTACCCCTTTTAATTGGTTTACAGACCATGTCCACCAATGAAGAAGATTTACTTCCTTCATCCCACCCGTTAGAGACGTCTGGAAACTGTGTATCAGGATTTTGTGCCCATTTACACAGATGGTTCAAAAGATCCAAGTACAGGACATACTGGGTCAGCATTTGTAGTGCAGGAATGTGGGGTGGAAGTAAGGAGACATATTACAGATCATCTGGCTGTATATACGGCGGAGCTGATGGCCATACTGTTGGCCTTGCAGTGGGTGGAGGAAGTCAAACAAGACATAGTAGTTATATGCTCTGATTCATGTGCAGTGTTAATGAGTCTCCAGTCCTTTAGCTCACGTAGCAGACAAGACCTGCTTTATGAGGTGCTACAAACCCATGGCAGGATTAAACAGATGGGTATTCAGATAAGATTTACTTGGGTCCCAGCCCATGTGGGGGTGGAAGGGAACGAGGCAGTAGATGAACAGGCTAAACAAGCACTTAGTAGTGGGGATGTTGATGTTGAAGTTTCAATAAGCAAGGCAGATGCAAAAATACTGATATATACAGTGATGGTGCAGAGATGGCAGGAGCAGTGGAATAGAGATAATAAGGGAAGGCATTTATTTCAAGTACAGAGGAAAGTCGGGGAGGGGAGGACGGCAGGAAGGGACAGAAGAGAGGAGGCTATTTTTACAAGATTAAGGGTGGGACACAGCCAGTTGAATAAGATATTAAATGTGATAGGAAAGCATCCATCAGGAAAGTGTGATTATTGTCAGGAAATAGCAGTATCAGAGGGAAAGAGAGAGGATGAGATCTAGTATGAGGGAGAAGTGGATACAGGAAATGAGTTTAAAGAGTGTATTGAGTAGAACGTCATTAGATATAGTCTCAAATATTTTATCTATTTTAAGAGAAACGGGGCTGGCAGGTAGGATTTAGTTTCCCCCTGTCTCTGGCCCACACTCCAGTACAGTAGGTGGCGGTAATGCACCATAACGTTGGATGTCAACCGCCAATAAATCCCACTGAAGAAGAAGAATCCCACCCGTTTTTCATTGTTTACAATCGTTCTGTGCAATGAAACGTGTGTCTTTGATGCTTAAAGTGACTGAAATGTGACATTTTAGGACTTAGCTAAGTAGCTAGCTAGTCGGAATGTTCTAATTCCCTGCCGAGCATCGCATCCAAGACGGGGTATTTATCTGCAAACATTTGTTTGTTAGTCTAGCCTTGACATGGCTTTTGCTCCCGCTGTGTGGTTAGCTGCTCAAGCAGAACTCTACGAAGATGACGAAGAGGCCGAGGCAAACAACTTCCCCGAGCCACAGAAAAACTACTTGGGTGATTACGATGATGATTCTTTATTTGAGAGGTTTCATTTAACTAGACCTTGCATAAGTTTCATCACGGATTGCGTCAGGCTCCGAATGAAAGCCACGCTCCAGCAAATGAATGGACCTTCTGTCGATGAAATGGTCATAGTGGCACTGGACTACTACGTAAATGGTATTTTGTCGACCAAAGTCGTAGATATGATTCAAATGGAGCAAATGGAGATTCACGAAGTCATCAACAATGTCTCCAAAGTGTTGTCAGGTATGGTCAGGGAGTTTATCACTTTCCCGGCGAATGGTGAGGAACGAGCAAATGTGGCGCATGAGATCAAGAAAATATGCGGGATTCCGACCTCCATGGGCTTGGTGGGATGCATGCATATCAAGGTGAGACCACCTCAGCACGACAAGGATGCTTTTCGGAACACAATGGATAACCACACCGTCATGACCCAAGTCATATGCGACTGTGAAGGGAATTTCATGAGTGTTGAAAACTGCTGTGTTGGCAGCACACCAGAGCAAACCATTTGGGATATGTCGGATATTGCCCAGCAACTAAAGCATGGAGCACACGGGACGCATTGGATCATTGGTAAGCTAATTCTACACAGGAATATGTTTTATACATTTCTTATGACTAGAAATACTGTGCAGACCCACTAGCCACCCCAGTTATGGCTAAGGGTCTCCTGGTCTTGGAGTGCTATTAGGTGTGCATGCTGTTGTTTCAGCCCAATACTAACACCTGTTTTAAACAATCAACTAGCTGAATCAGGTAAGTTGGTGTTGGTCTTGAACAGTTCTGAGTGAGTTTGACCAAAAACAGTGGTCTAACTTTAGGTGGGTCACTCAGTCACAGTGTAAAAAAGTCTGTCGTGATTCACCAATGTTCATACTTGCCACTTTTTTGATCCCACAAAGCTGGAAAAGGCTATGCGTTGAGCAGACACCTCCTGACGGCCGTTTCGCCAGCCAAAGAGAAGGCAGATCGGCGGTTCAATGCAGCCCACGGCATGATCCACTCGGTCCTCCAGAGGACCATCACCTTGGTCAAGAGGCGCTTCAGGTGCCTGGCCAATCTGGGCCACGTGCAGCAGAACAGTCTGGACAAGAAGGCTGAGATCATCAAGGCCTGCTGCGTCCTGCATAACATCGCTAAGAAGTTTTCGGTGCCTGCGCTCAACGATACTGTGCTGGAGACCATGCACCCGGCCGAGAATCACCAGGTGCCGGTGGTGGAGGTGCCTAGCTACGCCGAGAAATCCAGAGCCGCCATTATCGGCATTTATTTCTCGCATTCCTCCGGGAATGACGGCGTTTCAGACTGAGGATGGTGAAAATGTTTATAAAATGGTTGTTGACGGTTGGGTTTAATAGGGGGATGGTTTGGCCTCTTATTATAACAGTATTTGTGAAAATGGGTGCAACTGGATTGACAATTTTTGTTTTTTACGCTTTGTGATACATGAAAACCAAGTGACAATACTTTGGATTGATCTATTTACATGTTTTTATACATTGTCAATAAATGTCAAGTAAAAATCAAATCCTCCATGAATCATTTCAATTGCAATTTTGAAATTGATAGGCTATAACTGAAATGTATTGAAAACACAAGCAGCATTGAGTATTCTAACACAATGATAAAAAACCTAAGTACATAGGTTAATGTGAAGTGTACTGAATTCTCCTGATTATATCCAGTGAATGATTACATACAATATAGGCTAAAACATTATGTACATGTGATGTGAAAATATTTAAATAAAAAATCTCAACATACAGAAGAAATTAGCAAGAGATTGCCATTGTTTGTCAGATCTTGGGCTCATAGATGGGCCACTTAACCACAAAGACTAAACTTTTTTTTAATCAATCACATTGGTGCAATTTTCACAACTCAAAACAGATCATCAAACACTCTTAAGCACATTTTCAATTGACTGAGTACAACAAACATTGTTCACTGCACCAAATCACTCTTAATTTGGATACATATTCAATCTACACTGAACAAAAATATAAACATTTAAAGTGTTGGTCCCATGTTCCATGAGCTGAAATAAAAAATCCCAGAAATGTTCCATACGCACAAAATTATTTCTCTCAAATGCTGTGCACAAATTTGTTTACATCCGTTAGTGAGCATTTCTCCTTTGCCAAGATAATCCATCCACCTGACAGGTGGCATATCAAGAAGCTGATTAAACAGCATGATCATTACACAGGTGCACCTTGTGCTGGGGACAATAAAAGGCCACTTGGCACAATTGGCCCAGGGTAGGGGAGGGAATGGCCGGCAGGGATGTAGCTCAGTTGATAGAGCATGGCGTTTGCAACGCCAGGGTTGTGGGTTCGTTTCCCACGGGGGGCCAGTATAAAAAAATATGTATTCACTAACTGTAAGTCGCTCTGGATAAGAGCATCTGCTAAATGACTAAAATGTAAAATGTGGGGGGGTGCTTTTCCCCTCATTCTGATTGGTTGGGCCTGGCTCCCCAGTGGGTGGGCCTGGCTGCACCCCTGCCCAGTCATGTGAAATCCAAAGATTAGGGCCTAATGAATTTATTTCAATTGACTGATTTCCTTATATGAACTGTAACGCCGTAAAATTGTGGCATGTTGCTTTTATATATCTGCTTTCCGAAATTTAAAATTCACTTTACTTTTGATAGATTTTCTTGTCATTTGTTAACAATACAATTAACTCAATAAAACTGCTCAAAACTAATAACCACTGAACAAAAATTATGTAGTGCCTAGTTACATTTACATATGAGTTATTTAGCAGACGCTCTTATCCAGAGCGACTTACAGGAGCAATTAGGGTTAAATGCCTTGCTCAAGGGCAGATCGACAGATATTTTTACCTCATAAATGTATCAATTTGATGTTGGAAGGTAAAAACAAATTATATATGGATGTGGCTGTAAATACTTCATCATCATCCTCCATCAGCCAGTGTGCTTCAAAGGACAAAGTGGAAAGAGTCACTATGTGCTACCATTTGGAGTTATAGTGTAGTGTACCATGCACTGCTGAAATACCTGGGTTGTATATAACATATTTCACTCATCTGAATTTCAGCTTACACCTTTCACTGTAAACGGATGAATTTCAAGCAGAGAGACAGGCGATACTGTATCAGTCACGTAGAAAAGGTGATCTTGTTCAATGTTGCTTGGGGCAGAAATGGGATACAACAATGTGCTACGTTTTTACAGTAGCCAACTGCTTTACAATAACCCTATTTCTGATGATTTGTCCTACGTATGTACTGTATAAGGATAATTAAACTAAGACATATATTTCTCAACATCCTCACAACCTACCATTGGATACAATTACAAATAATTGTGCATGTCAAGTAGTCATACTATATGGAACATTATATTTACATCTATTATTCTTTATATTCAGCACTTCAAAAATAACAGTTTTGAAATGTGTATCTTGCATTTTTTGCTATTGGATTTAATTGTAGTTAAAATGACAAAATGGTGAGCCTATCATTATCTGATGTATTAGTGACTAAACTGACTAAACGGTATTTCACGGAAAACATTGATTTTGCATGAATGACTCGGGTGAAAGATGTGTGAAACCCCATTGAATGCACAATCAAAGGTTCTGAACATAAGATAGGGGGCATTACAATTGTTATCAGTTTAGAGTTTTGTACTTCGAGAATTTTGAAAATATACCATTTACATCTGAAAAATGTGCCAAAGTGAATGAAAAAACGAACTCACAGCAGACAATCCATGGCCTTATCTTAAGACCTTTGGATTGCCAGCTTGAAACTCCCTCAGTGCTGTGGCGTTGGCGTAGATCAGGTCCGAGTTCTCATACAGGGCCTCTTGTATCATCTTCTCTTTGGGCTCCAGAGAATCCATGATGCATTGGTGCAGGAAAATATACTGCGACTGAAAGAATGTAAATGGCAATGATAAGCCACAAATATAGCCTCATAAGTCATGTATACATTTTTTAAATCAAACCTTTAGTCATTATACCCAAAGAGGGCGGGGCTGTGTGCTACACCACTGCTTATAACTATAAGTTAAGTATAACTATAAGAAATCTAAGATGTGTCAAATAAATGATATCCAGCTCAGGCCTCCAGCTATGCATTTGGTTTGCTAACTTGCTAGCTAAGTGGCTAGATGTCAAGATCAAGCTTCTTGGTTACAGCAGATACATTCAATCCCCTCCTGGATCAACATCCTTGTTGCCTAAATTGTTTTGTGCACATTCGGTAATACCATATACCCCGGTATGGTACAGAAACGGTATGACGGTATGAAAATCTAGATATCGCCCAACCCTAATCAATAGATATTGCCATGTTTTAGGGTAGTATCTGGTGTTAATGTGGTGATCGTCTGCATTAGGCTAACTCAGACCTTACCTCTGTCTGAACCATGAGCGGTCGACTCAGCCTCATCTTGTGCAAAAAGGCAGCGATGCCCACCGCCTTCTCCCTCTCCAGTTGTTGTAGCATCACGTCCAGAGCAATGATGGTGCCCGTCCTCCCCACCCCAGCACTGAGAAACAGGGAGATTAATATAAACATAACGTTTACAGATAGAGTACAGAAAAATCAATTTTAAGGAAGAGACAACCTAAAACTAGGCCTATACTTCTATAAGGAAAATTGCACTGTCACCACCAGTCATTGTACACACACCTCACTTGTTGGTTAACGGTGCGTTCTTGGAACACCTCAATAGGGTTGCCACATTGTACATCCCTATTTAGCATTTTTCTCTGTATAAAGTAATGGCTGGGTGTTGTCAGTACTGTAACATTACCTGCAGTGCACCACAGTGGGTCCGGTGTTCTCACGGCTCTCTATGTGCTGTCGGACCAGCCCTCTGAACTGGATCAGAGCCGCCGTTCCCTCTGGGACTCCGTGGTCGGGCCAGGCCGTGAAGTGGAAGTGTTTCACAGGGCGTTCCTCGGATGTGTCCTTCTGGAAGACAGAAGTATTTACAGTTGAAGTCAGAAGTTTACATACACTTAGGTTGGAGTCATTAAAACACGTTTTTCAACCACTCCACAAATTTCTTGTTAACAAACTATAGTTTTGGCAAGTCGGTTAGGACAACTACTTTGTGCATGACACAAGTCATTTTTCCAACAATTGTTTACAGACAGATTATTTAACTTATAATTCACTGTATCACAATTCCAGGGGGTCAGAAGTTTACATACACTAAGTTGACTGTGCCTTTAAACAGCTTGGAAAATTCCAGAAAATGATGTCATGGCTTTAGAGCAGGGGTGTCAAACGTCCGGCCCGCGGGCCGGATCAGGCCCGCGAGATGATTTTGAAAAAAAATTAACAAAAATAATAATAATAATAATTTTGTAAAGTATAAAAATGCGCTGCAATTTTTCAATAAAATAAACTGCTGTTCCAATTGCGTCCACTGGATGGCGCAATAGCAATTGTGTTAAGCAAGCAAACTGTTTATACCGGGGCAGAGCAAGTAGGTCAAGCACGTGCAGCCAATGAGCTACTTTGTTTTGCCCGCAATATTTATTATGGCTTCTACTTTTAACATTATGTGCTTTGGCACCCTCATTGCCCCAATATGTCTCTGTCAAAAAAGAGAAAAGTGGACGCAGAGTGTTCCAAGAAAAATGGTCATCCTATTTATTCACGGAATTGAATGGGAAAGCTGTATGTTTGGTGTGTTCAGAGCATGTTGCAGTGCTGAAAGAATATAACCTTCGTCGCCACTATGTGAGTCTTCATGCCGACAAATATGACAACTTTCAAGGACAGCGGAGATGAGAGAAGGTGAATGAACTGTTGGCGGGTCTGAAGAAACAGCAGTCTGTGTTTACTCACAGCCGAGACATCAGTGACGCTGCAGTGAAAGCTAGCTACCTCATTGCTAATGAAATCGCAGTTGCTTCAAAACCATTTAGTGAGGGTGAATTTGTAAAAACATGCATGATGAAGGCAGCGGAGATTGTGTGCCCTGAAAAGCGGCAGGCTTTTGCAAATATCAGCCTGACAAGAAACACAGTTGCAGACAGGATTTCCGATCTTTCAGTGGATTTGGACAGCCAGTTGAAGCAAAAGTAAAGTCATTTATTGCGTTTTCGGTTGCAATTGATGAAAGCACGGACATTACAGATGTTGCACAACTGGCCATTTTCATCCGCGGAGTTGATGACACATTGACCGTCACCGAGGAGTTCGTGGAGTTGGTGCCGATGACAGATACAACGACAGCAGCTGATATTTTTACCGCACTCGTCGGCGCGCTGGACAGGGTCGGAGTGGACTGGTCCCCGCTGTCAGCCTGGCTACAGATGGTGCGCCCTCAATGATCGGGAAAAAAGCAGGCGTTGTGACAAAGTTCAGAGAGAAAGTGCAATCTGCAAATGGAGGACGTGATTTTTTGACTTTTCACTGTATTTTGCACCAGGAGGCTTTGTGTTGCAAGTCATTAAAGATGGATAACGTCATGAAGGTGGTCATCCAAACTGTTAATTTCATCCGATCCAGAAGCCTGAATCACCGTCAGTTTGACAGCCTTCTCAGAGAGAAAGACCACATCTATGGCCTGCCATACCACACTGAGGTAAGATGGTTAAGCCGAGGTGCTGTGCTGAGGCGTTTCTTTGATTTACGAGAAGAAATTGAACAGTTCATGGAAGAAAAGGGCAAACCAGTGTTAGAATTTCATTCCGCAGAATGGATGCAGGACCTTGCATTTATGGTGGATGTTACAGAGCACCTGAATAACTTGAACAAACAGCTGCAAGGGCGCAACAAAGTTGTCACGCAGTATTATGACAGCATACGTTCTTTCAAGTTGAAGCTGTCATTGTGGGAGACGCAACTTGCCGGTGGTGATGCAGCTCACTTCCCCTGTCTGAAAAACGTGTGCGCGACCCAACATGTGGCAGACATGAAGCGGTTCAAAGATAAAATAACGGGACTGTTACGGGAGTTTGAGCAACGCTTTCAGATTTATGTTTATATGTTTTTATGTTGATGTGCTATTGTTTTTAATTGATTTTATTTTATTTGTATATTTAACCTATTCTTGACTCTGTGGTTCTTGCACTTGTTTGGGGAACAGGATTTCATTATTTTTATCTACATTTTTGCCTGAGAAATGACACCCTGATCTAGTTCTGTGATCTGTGATATACTTCTGTGAATCACTGAGGCATTGTGTGTTTGTGTGTTCTTTGTCCTCAGAACTTTCAAATAACTTGAGGTGTTTTATGATTAATAGTGATGTTGTGCTTTTGGACACTGTCCTCAGGCTCCAGCTTTATGTTTATATGTTTTTATGTTGATGTCCTATTGTTTTTAATTGTTTTTATTTTATTTGTATATTTAACCTATTCTTGACTCTGTGGTTCTTGCACTTGTTTGGGGAACAGGATTTCATTATTTTTATCTACATTTCTGCCTGAGAAATGACACCCTGATATAGTTCTGTGATCTGTGATATACTTCTGTGAATCACTGAGGCATTGTGTGTTTGTGTGTTCTTTGTCCTCAGAACTTTCAAATAACTTGAGGTGTTTTATGATTAATAGTGATGTTGTGCTTTTGGACACTGTCCTCAGGCTCCAGCTTTATGTTTATATGTTTTTATGTTGATATGCTATTGTTTTTAATTGATTTTATTTTATTTGTATATTTAACCTATTCTTGACTCTGTGGTTCTTGCACTTGTTTGGGGAACAGGATTTCATTATTTTTATCTACATTTCTGCCTGAGAAATGACACCCTGATATAGTTCTGTGATCTGTGATATACTTCTGTGAATCACTGAGGCATTGTGTGTTTGTGTGTTCTTTTTCTTTAGAATTTTCAAATAAACTTGACGTGTTTTATGATTAATAGTGATGTTGTGCTTGTACTATTTTGGACACACTGTCCTCAGGCTCCAGCTTTATGTTGTATGTTGATCGTATTAAAACAAAGAAAACAATCTGAAGTTGTTGTTTTTAAGTTATATATACCATGATTTTTCCGGTCCGGCCCACTTGGGAATAGATTTTCCTGAGCTAAAATGAGTTTGACACCCCTGGTTTAGAGGCTTCTGATAGGCTAATTGACATCATTTGAGTCAATTGGAGGTATACCTGTAGATGTATTTCAAGGCCTACCTTCAAACTCAGTGCCTCTTTGCTTGACATCATGGGAAAATCAAAAGAAATCAGCCAAGACCTCAGAAAAAAAATTGTAGACCTCCACAAGTCTGGTTCATCCTTGGTAGCAATTTCCAAACGCCTGAAGGTACCACGTTCATCTGTACAAACAATAGTACGCAACTATAAACACCATGGGACCACGCAGCCGTCATACCACTCAGGAAGGAGACGCGGTCTGTCTCCTACAGATGAACGTACTTTGGTGCGAAAAGTGAAAATCAATCCCAGAACAACAGCAAAGGACCTTGTGAAGATGCTGGAGGAAACGGTTACAAAAGTATCTATATCCACAGTAAAACGAGTCCTATATCGACATAACCTGAAAGGCCGCTCAGCAAGGAAGAAGCCACTGCTCCAAAACCACCATAAAAAAGCCAGACTACGATTTGCAACTGCACATGGGGACAAAGATCGTACTTTTTGGAGAAATGTCCTCTGGACTGATGAAACAAAAATAGAACTGTTTGGCCATAATGACCATCGTTATGTTTGGAGGAAAAAGGGGGGGCTTGCAAGCCAAAGAACACCATCCCAACCGTGAAGCACGGGGGTGGCAGCATCATGCCATGGGGGTGCTTTGCTGCAGGAGGGACTGGGGCACTTCACAAAATAGATGGCATCATGAGGAAGGAAAATTATGTGGATATATTGAAGCAACATCTCAAGACATCAATCAGGAAGTTAAAGTTTGGTCGCAAATGGGTCTTCCAAATGGAGAATGACCCCAAGCATACTTCCAAAGTTGTGGCAAAATGGCTTAAGGACAACAAAGTAAAGGTATTGGAGTGGCCATCACAAAGCCATGACCTCAATCCTATAGAACATTTGTGGGCAGAACTGAAAAAGCATGTGCGAGCAAGGAGGCCTACAAACCTGACTCAGTTACACCAGCTCTGTCAGGACGAATGGGTCAAAATTCACCCAACTTATTGTGGGAATCTTGTGGAAGGCTACCCAAAACGTTTGACCCAAGTTAAACAATTTAAAGGCAATGCTACCAAATACTAATAGAGTGTATGTAAACTTCTGACCCACTGGGAATGTGATGAAATAAATAAAAGCTGAAATAAGTAATTCTCTCTACTATTATTCTGACATTTCACATTCTTAAAATAAAGTGGTGATCCTAACTGACCTAAGACAGGGAATTTTTACTAGGATTAAATGTCAGGAATTGTGAAAAACTGAGTTTAAATGTATTTGGCTAAGGTGTATGTAAACTTCCGACTTCAACTGTGATGTCTGCTAAATGACTCAAATGTAATGTAAATGTAGATGCAGAGGCGACATTCACACAGGTAGTAAGCAGAGCATGCACTGAAAACCTTGTCCAGGGTGGTGTTCAGTAGGGAGAAAACATTTTGAAACAGTAAGATCAGAGATTTTCATTTTTTGTAGCAGAAAGTTCTGCAACTGTGTGCCCTACTGAACACGATGACCCAGGTTCCATAAGTAGAACAAGCACTATACTTACATTTTTCACTACAAACTCCCGCAGTGTCCAGTTGGTTTCCCTCTTCTCGGACCGGACTGTTACCAACAGGTCTCCGTACAGGCAAGGGGTGTAGTCCAAAGGCCAGTACTGCTCACATTTACTCTAGGGAGACACAGCCAGAATAGGTCAATGTATATAATCTATATAAATACTATATATATATCAATCTATATAAATACAGTACATAGAATCTAATCTGTCAAATTGCCATGTTCTGAGGGTCTTTGCCCGTTCTAGTGATTCTATTTCTATGACTGTTTATCTGTGATGTCACCACATTCTCCACACACCCAATGCAAAGCAAACACATTAACTCGGACTCCAACAGGACTCACCCTCCCTCCTTCGGTGCAGTTGGTTACCATGACCACACCCTTTACCCTTTGCTCCCAGATCATTCTCCAGAAGTCGTTGACGGTGGTGGGCAGGGGACCCTGTGCAGCGATGTACTGTCTGCTGTTACCGTAGCCCTGCGACAAAAAGCATCAGGGTTAACAAAACACACCTATTCTATTTATAGTCATTTTTAATGCCTCAGATGTGTAAACATTTATAGGTGTAAGAAGTTCCTCTAAGGCATCATATGATTCAGCGATATTGTAACGTGACACTAGAATATTATTACATTATGACATTTTATAACTTACATAAAGGGTTGTGTGGCGATGTATTGAAGAACGTGTACCGGCAAATAACTTAAAGTTGACCTTTGTTTCAAGCCAAGCCTTTACCGTAAGTGGGCCTTTTACAGTAGGCTATCAAGGTTCAGATCAGTATAGTAGATAATTCTAGTACTGATCTACTTACTGCAGTCAGAGTAAGAATACCTATATAGGATATCTAGGACTGATATGGACATTGCTCTTTATTAGGAAATCAGTGACTGACATGCTGCTGTACCTACAGGCATGTGATTGGCATTTATGTAGTCAGAGCTCATGTTTTGGTT
Source organism: Coregonus clupeaformis (assembly GCF_020615455.1). Classification (NCBI taxonomy): domain Eukaryota; kingdom Metazoa; phylum Chordata; class Actinopteri; order Salmoniformes; family Salmonidae; genus Coregonus; species Coregonus clupeaformis. The sequence goes on along the minus strand of NC_059192.1, from coordinate 33,316,444 downwards.
TAGCTTGGTTAGCTTCACCCGACACCAGTCATCTGGAGAGAGAGAGAAAGGATTTAAAACGCTTGATGATTTAACAACTTCACTTTGAGGATTATAACCATTTAAAACTATAACCTCTAACTGTATAAAATCTGCAAGTGGGGTGATTAAGCCAAAACTCCGCCTGGAATCTGAGGGATATCTGATCCACCCTATTATACTTGGTCAATTGGCTGACACAAAGTTAAACTATTGCAATAACAAGTGGTGACGTCAATTCAACAACTGTATGTTGTTCATACGTGCAGAAATAGCAGCCAGAATACACTTACATGGCAGTACATTGGTGAAGCGGTTCTTGTTCTTGTTCTCCTCCAGAAGGGCTGCTTTTCTAGTCTGCTCTGTGCCAACAGGGATGAAGTCCTGCATAGAGATATAAACCATAGATCATAATGTAAAGAAAAACTCATTTATGTTTACATACTCAGAAGGGTCAGCTAAAGGCTTATGAACAGACAAACGGATGGATGACAAAGATGACAAAATAATTACAAGATGACAAAATAAAAACACAGGGAATACAACGTTGGACGATCGCCCAACTACTTTGCATTACCAACACCATGATGAAAACAAACAGAGAAAGCATGTTATCCTTATAGCTACCTCATACTCCTCACTGAATCCTCTGTTCGTGTCAGCGCTCATTCTGTGGAAGTGGTCTGGAAATTTCCCCATGGGAATAGCTCTGGGAAAAGAGAAGATAGTAAGTTCTCAGTTGAATAGTTCAAAGTCGTTACGGTTATTAACAGCTGTGATGTCGAATGCACGTGTCATTGGCCTTGCTATACATAGTTGCTAAAGGGTTGAGTTTAAGGCTAAACCTGACTCGTAAATACTGAAAATGAACTGTATACTGTACATACTTTAATTTATTGCTGGCTAGTTTGGATTCCACAAACAACGACTTGGGCCGGCTATTGGAAAAGGAAAAAGAAAAGCATTGATTATTGATTCCAAATGGTTTCCCTATCTAACACCATTGTGAAGGCAGCAGCACCAACCTGAACATGTCTGGCTTCTGACGCCATATGAAGAAAACCAGACAAACCAGAAGGCAGAGTAGCAGCACAGCCATGACTGACCCTGCAATGACCCCTATAGGGAAGAAACCTGGGCTTAGTATGAGAGTTTAGGGCATGACATGTTAATAAATAGGTTATAGGCCTACTTCTAAACATGTAAGAGTAATCATCATAATAACAATGGTCTGTTCTTCCACGGATACTGAGCAACATAAGCCTACTGACCAACACACATTTAGTATCAAAATATCATATAAAACAAGATATAAAAGCTCTCCATTTTGAATACAGGAAGCAGGTGAGATCCCATGGTTTTCTGCCAGCAGAAGGCATGGCAGCTATATCACATCATGCTGTGTGTAGATACTGTTATCGGTGGTAATACAGATATCATTGACCAATCGTTGAACCTTTTAACATGAGTTAAAGATAAATGCCAGGCTCACTCACCTCTTGGGTCTGTATTACAGCTGAAAGAGACAGCCTTACTCATCCGAGGCCCAGAGATTAATGCCAAAGACACTGGATAGGTCTGGGCAGGTTGAACCCCATCGATGTCTGCCTTCATCACACACACTCCCTTCACCGTCTGAGGGCTTTTCCCAGTCACATTCACCTCCACACTTGTCCATATTCCCTCCGGCACATCCCAGGCCAGAGAGAAAGCGTAGCCACCAGACAAATAGTCACATCTTGGACTTATCAGCGCTGGAGGAACTGATTAAAACAAAAAAGGAAGATGTCACATTAACTCCCTGCTAAAGTCACTATCCTACAGGTGTACCATAATAAATCAATGCTAGACTACTAATATAATTAGTGGAAAAGTGGACTAAACAAAATAGGTCACCTTGACAAAGTAAAAGACTGACTCACCCACAGTCTCCATGTGTTCACACATAAGAAGTTTTTTAGAATCCTGTCTAAACCAAAGAGTCACGTTGTAAACTGCGCCAGGGTAAAGGTGAATGAATGACAGATTGCCATTGTTAGGGCTGACGTGTTCTCCAGTTTGACTTCCATTATTTGCCTGTCCATAGGAGACTTCACTGGACTGGAGCACAGTCTGAATGGATGAGTTGGTGACCTCCCAGTGTAAAGCAGAACAAAATATTTCTGCAGGGAAAAGCAAGGGACTTCTGTTAATAGCTTTCACATTTAAGGATTCAATTATGTTTTTATGTGTGAAATGAGTGTGTTATTCAGGCAATACTTTTGCTGAGTTTAGATTCAACCCTTCTAAATAGTATATAAAACTCTAGACCACTATCCAAATAAAGTGGGACCAACTTGAAGAGCTAACTATCACTGTAGCCACATAAAACAACTGATTGGATAATTGTAGGGTAAGAACTGTGAGATTGTAATTGGAAATCAAGGTAAAAAAAATCACATTTACTTGTTACTGTGAAGTTGCTTTCTCCACTGCTCTTGATACCTTCAAACACAGTGAAGAGGGTGAAGACATATCTTTTCCCAGCATCGAGAGATGAAACTTGATGTGTCACTGTTTCTCCTAATTTATTAATTGGTATATTTCCCTTATCGCCGAACTGCAGCACATAACTGGAGACTCCATTCGCCGGCTTTTTCCACTCCAGAGTTATGCTGGTCTCAGTGCGGTCTGACTCTGTTACAGTCACAGCCTCAACATTGAGGGGAGCTAATACAGAGAGACAGAGAGAAGACACATAACCAATCAACACAGTCAATGGACCACTTCAAAAATGACTACTGTACATGTCTGATTTTATACAATCCCAATAACTATTCAGTATCAGACGATTCCAGAGTTATAATGCATGAATCCAAATCTAAAATGTCAATATTTTATTTAATCAAAATATTTGTGTGAAGATAAACCATATATATTTTTTAAGGCTATAGATATATCAGTATTTAATGTATCTCACACGAGTGATCCATGAAAATACTAAAAGACAATCCAGTATCACCCCCCCCCCCCCCCAAAAAAAACAACAACTTACCAGTGACTGCAGATAATTTACTTCCATCAATACTCCTGACACCTTCAAACAAAGTGAAGAGAGTGAACTCATATTTTGTCCCAGCAGTGAGAGGTGATACTATGTATGTAACTATTTCACTTTTATCAGATACAAGGATGATAGTATTAGTCCCAGTGGTGTTCTGCAGTTCATAAGTGATCCCTGTTCCATTCACTTTGTTCCACTGCAAAGTTATACTGGTCTCATTTTGCCCTGTCACATTGACACCATCTACACTGAGGGGACCTAAGATAGAAAGACAGGAAGATAACAATGACAATTAATGGATCACAATGTATTTACAATGTATCTACAATGCATTCACAATGTATTTACATACATTGTAAATACATTGTGAATACATTGTGAATACATTGTAAATACATTGTAAATACATTGTGAATTCATTGTAAATACATTGTGAATACATTGTAAATACATTGTAAATACATTGTGAATACATTGTGAATACATTGTGAATACATTGTAAATACATTGTGAATACATTGTGAATACATTGTAAATACATTGTGAATACATTGTATATACATTGTGAATTCATTGTAAATACATTGTATTTACAATGAATTCACAATGTATTTACAATGAATTCACAATGCATTCACAACTCATGTCACTCACTTTGTAGATTTTAGAAAGTGTAGATGTAATGTTATCTAAGACATCATTAGCATGATATTATATGCCATTTAGCAGATGCTTTTATCCAAAGCGACTTACAGTCATGAGTGCATACATTGACATAATATAGAGTCATTTAAGCATGCAAGAAATAACACAGAATCCATTCTTAGGACACTCACGGGTGACTGCGATGAAATTGTATGCTCTGCTTGGTACTTCTTTGAACATAGTGAAGAGAGTGAAGTTGTATTCTGTCCCAGCAGTGAGAGGGGAGACTGTGTATATCACTGTTCCATTTCCATCAGATACAGAGATGGTAGTATTAGTCCCATTGCTGAACTTCAGTTCATAAGTGATCCCTGTTCCCGACACCTTTTCCCACTCCAGAGTTATACTGGTCTCATCTTGCCCTATCACAGTGACATTTCCTACATTGGCGGGAGCTGAGACACAAAACAGAAAAATTCAGTCAGTAAAATGTTAGCTACCGGTATGGGAGCTGAAAAATAAGTAGAGAGGCAAATCAAATATGACCCTTCAACCAGTATGCAAATGTTTCACTGTACAGGTACAGTATGCACTTTCATATATTAACAGCTTAAAGACATACAGTTGAAGTCGGAAGTTTACATACACCTTAGCCAAATACATTTAAACTCAGTTTTTCACAATTCCTGACATTTCATCCTAGTAAAAATTCCCTGTCTTATGTCAGTAAGGATCACCACTTTATTTTAAGAATGTGAAATGTCAGAATAATAGTAGAGAGAATGATTTATTTCAGCTTTTATTTCTTTCATCACATTCCAAGTGGGTCAGAAGTTTACATACACTCAATTAGTATTTGGTAGCATTGCCTTTAAATTGTTAAACTTGGGTCAAACGTTTCGGGTAGCCTTCCACAAGCTTCCCACAATAAGTTGGGTGAATTTTGGCCAATTCCTCCTGACAGAGCTGGTGTAACTGAATCAGGTTTGTAGGCCTCCTTGCTCGCACATGCCTTTTCAGTTCTGCCCACAAGTTTTCTATAGGACTGAGGTCAGGGCTTTGTGATGGCCACTCCAATACATTGACTTTGTTGTCCTTAAGCCATTTTGCCACAACTTTGGAAGTATGCTTGGGGTCTGTCACGCCCTGACATAGAGTTCGCTAGTTGGTTTGGTCAGGGTGTGAGGATCTATGTAATGTGTATATCTATGTGTAAATCTAGTATGTTTAGATCTATGTTGGCCAGGTGTGGTTCCCAATCAGAGGCAGCTGTCGATCGTTGTCTCTGATTGGGGATCAAACTTAGGTAGCCTTTTTGCCTACCTATGTTGTGGGATCTTGACTCTTGTTTGGCTTGTTTGTGTGTAGCCATTGTGAGCTTCACGTTACGTTGCTTTTGTTGCTTTGTCGTGTGTTAACTTAGTGAACAAACATGTACAGTGGGGGAAAAAAGTATTTAGTCAGCCACCAATTGTGCAAGTTCTCCCACTTAAAAAGATGAGAGACGCCTGTAATTTTCATCATAGGTACACGTCAACTATGACAGACAAATCGAGAATTTTTTTCTCCAGAAAATCACATTGTAGGATTTGTAATGAATTTATTTGCAAATTATGGTGGAAAATAAGTATTTGGTCACCTACAAACAAGCAAGATTTCTGGCTCTCACAGACCTGTAACTTCTTCTTTAAGAGGCTCCTCTGTCCTCCACTCGTTACCTGTATTAATGGCACCTGTTTGAACTTGTTATCAGTATAAAAGACACCTGTCCACAACCTCAAACAGTCACACTCCAAACTCCACTATGGCCAAGACCAAAGAGCTGTCAAAGGACACCAGAAACAAAATTGTAGACCTGCAGCAGGCTGGGAAGACTGAATCTGCAATAGGTAAGCAGCTTGGTTTGAAGAAATCAACTGTGGGAGCAATTATTAGGAAATGGAAGACATACAAGACCACTGATAATCTCCCTCGATCTGGGGCTCCACGCAAGATCTCACCCCGTGGGGTCAAAATGATCACAAGAACGGTGAGCAAAAATCCCAGAACCACACGGGGGGACCTAGTGAATGACCTGCAGAGAGCTGGGACCAAAGTAACAAAGCCTACCATCAGTAACACACTACGCCGCCAGGGACTCAAATCCTGCAGTGTGAGACGTGTCCCCCTGCTTAAGCCAGTACATGTCCAGGCCCGTCTTAAGTTTGCTAGAGTGCATTTGGATGATCCAGAAGAGGATAGGGAGAATGTCATATGGTCAGATGAAACCAAAATATAACTTTTTGGTAAAAACTCAACTCGTCGTGTTTGGAGGACAAAGAATGCTGAGTTGCATCCAAAGAACACCATACCTACTGTGAAGCATGGGGGTGGAAACATCATGCTTTGGGGCTGTTTTTCTGCAAAGGGACCAGGACGACTGATCCATGTAAAGGAAAGATAGAATGGGGCCATGTATCGTGAGATTTTGAGTGAAAACCTCCTTCCATCAGCAAGGGCATTGAAGATGAAACATGGCTGGGTCTTTCAGCATGACAATGATCCCAAACACACTGCCCAGGCAACGAAGGAGTGGCTTCGTAAGAAGCATTTCAAGGTCCTGGAGTCGCCTAGCCAGTCTCCAGATCTCAACCCCATAGAAAATCTTTGGAGGGAGTTGAATGTCTGTGTTGCCCAGCGACAGCCCCAAAACATCACTGCTCTAGAGGAGATCTGCATGGAGGAATGGGCCAAAATACCAGCAACAGTGTGTGAAAACCTTGTGAAGACTTACAGAAAATGTTTGACCTGTGTCATTGCCAACTAAGGGTATATAACAAAGTATTGAGAAACTTTTGTTATTGACCAAATACTTATTTTCCACCATAATTTGCAAATAAATTCATTACAAATCCTACAATGTGATTTTCTGGATTTTTTTTCTAATTTTGTTTGTCATAGTTGACGTGTACCTATGATGAAAATTACAGGCCTCTCTCATCTTTTTAAGTGGGAGAACTTGCACAATTGGTGGCTGACTAAATACTTTTTTTCCCCACTGTATGCATTCCACGCTGCACCTTGGTCCAATCCTGTACTCAACGAATGTGACAGAAGATCCCACCAAATACGGACCAAGCAGCGTGCCCAGGAAAAGCAAAAAGCCTGGACATGGGAGGAGATACTGGAAGGAAAAGGATCATGGACATCGGAAGAGATCCAGGATGGTATGGATCGCCTTCCTTGGGAGCAAACAGAGGCAGCGAGGGAGAAAAGACGGCGACTCCAAAATGCGAAACGACGACGGAGACCCGAGAGGCAACCCGAAGAAAAACATTTGTGGGGGCACACGGGGTGGTCGACGAAGCAGCAGGAGGCCATGTAAGGGCTGACTGTAGAGGAGGAGGCCGCTATTTTAGAGGTCCTCCAAGACCTGCGGATCAGCAGTTTGAGAGAGGAGGCCACCACATTACGGGGGCTGATAGCGAGGATAGAGCAGGAGAGCTCCCTTCAAAAGGAGGCGCTGCAGGAGGCCCTTAGGGAGAAGGAATTAGTGGATGCACGGAGAGAGGAGCTGGTCAGGCAACAGAAGGAGCGTGTGTTCATTGAGGAACCAAGTTATGCGGCGATACGCTCTGTGTCGCCAGTGGACCTTCACAGCCCAGTGTGTCCTGTGCCAGCGCCCCGCACGTGCCGTGTGAAAGTGGGCATCCAGCCAGGACGGGTTGTGCCGGCTCAACGCTCCTTGTCTCCAGTGCGCCTCCACAGTCCAGTATATCCTGCGCCAGTCCTACGCACTGTGTCGCCAGTGCGCGTTCACAGCCCAGTGCGTCCTGTGCCAGCTTTACACTCCAGACCTCCAGTACGCCTCCACAGTCCCGTACCTGCTCCTCGCACCAAACCAGTGGTGCGTGTCTCCAGTCCGGCACGGCCCGTGCCTGCTCCTCACACCAAACCAGTGGTGCGTGTCTCCAGTCCGGCACGGCCCGTGCCTGCTCCTTGCACCAGACCAGTGGTGCGTGTTCCCAGTCCGGCACGGCCCATGCCTGCTCCTCGCACCAAACCAGTGGTGCGTGTCTCCAGTCCGGCTGGTGCCAGAGCAGTCCGCTCCACCGGTGCCTGGTCTAGCTCCGGTCAGCGGCTCTACTCCAGGGCCAGAGCAGTCCGCTCTACCGGTGCCTAGTCCAGCTCCGGTCAGCTGCTCCACTCCAGTGCCAGAGCAGTCCGCTCCACCGGTGCCTAGTCCAGCTCCGGTCAGCTGCTCCACTCCTGTGCCAGAGCAGTCCGCTCCACCGGTGCCTAGTCCAGCTCCGGTCAGCTGCTCCAGTCCAGAGCCAGAGCAGTCCGCTCCACCGGGGTCCAGTTCTGCTCCGGTCAGCGGCTCCACTCCAGAACCAGATGTCAACCCCTCTCCAGGGTCGGGGCCTCCCACACCAGGGTCCAGACAGGGCTTGGTGCTTCGCGGGGGGATTGCCGGTCCAGGCCCAGACGTCGGCCCCTCTCCAGGGTCGGGGCCTCCCACAGCAGGGTCCAGACAGGGCTTGGTGCATCGTGGGAGGACTGAGAGGGGAAGCATCGCGCCGAGGTCCAGACCGGACCAGGGGTGCAACGGGGAGGCAGTAAGGGAGAGGACGTCACGCCCGGAGCCGGAGCCGCCACCGAGGCTAGATGCCCACCTGGACCCTCCCCTGTTAAGTTAGGTTTTGCGGCCGGAGTCCGCACCTTTGGGGGGGGGTACTGTCACGCCCTGACATAGAGTTCGCTAGTTGGTTTGGTCAGGGTGTGAGGATCTATGTAATGTGTACAGTGAGGGAAAAAGTATTTGATCCCCTGCTGATTTTGTATGTTTGCCCACTGACAAAGAAATGATCAGTCTATAATTTTAATGGTAGGTTTATTTGAACAGTGAGAGACAGAATAACAACAAAAAAAATCCAGAAAAACACGTCAAAAATGTTATAAATTGATTTGCATTTTAATGAGGGAAATAAGTATTTGACCCCCTCTCAATCAGAAAGATTTCTGGCTCCCAGGTGTCTTTTATACAGGTAACGAGCTGAGATTAGTAGCACACTCATAAAGGGAGTGCTCCTAATCTCAGCTTGTTACCTGTATAAAAGACACCTGTCCACAGAAGTAATCAATCAATCAGATTCCAAACTCTCCACCATGGCCAAGACCAAAGAGCTCTCCAAGGATGTCAGGGACAAGATTGTAGACCTACACAAGGCTGGAATGGGCTACAAGACCATCGCCAAGCAGCTTGGTGAGAAGGTGACAACAGTTGGTGCGATTATTCGCAAATGGAAGGAACACAAAATAACTGTCAATCTCCCTCGGCCTGGGGCTCCATGCAAGATCTCACCTCGTGGAGTTGCAATGATCATGAGAACGGTGAGGAATCAGCCCAGAACTACTTACAAGTTTTTCTGGATTTTTTTGTTGTTATTCTGTCTCTCACTGTTCAAATAAACCTACCATTAAAATTATAGACTGATCATGTCTTTGTCAGTGGGCAAACGCACAAATTCAGCAGGGGATCAAATACTTTTTTCCCTCACTGTATATCTATGTGTAGATCTAGTATGTTTAGATCTATGTTGGCCGGGTGTGTTTCCCAATCCGAGGCAGCTGTCGATCGTTGTCTCTGATTGGGGATCATACTTAGGTAGCCATTTTGCCTACCTATGTTGTGGGATCTTGACTCTTGTTTGGCTTGTAGCCATTGTGAGCTTCACGTTACGTTGCTTTTGTTGTTTTGTCGTGTGTTAACTTAGTGAATAAACATGTATGCATTCCACGCTGCACCTTGGTCCAATCCTGTACTCAACGAACGTGACAGGGTCATTGTCCATTTGGAAGACCCATTTGCGACCAAGCTTTAACTTCCTGACTGATGTCTTGAGATGTTGCTTCAATATATCCACATAATTTTCCTTCCTCATGATGCCATCTATTTTGTGAAGTGCCCTAGTCCCTCCTGCAGCAAAGCACCCCCACAGCATGATGCTGCCACCCCCGTGCTTCACGGTTGGGATGGTGTTCTTCGGCTTGCAAGCGACCCCCTTTTTCATCCAAACATAACGATGGTCATTATGGCCAAACAGCTCTATTTTTGTTTCATCAGACCAGAGGACATTTCTCCAAAAAGTACGATCTTTGTCCCCATGTGCAGTTGCAAACCGTAGTCTGGCTTTTTTATGGCGGTTTTGGAGCAGTGGCTTCTTCCTTGCTGAGCAGCCTTTCAGGTTATGTCGATATAGGACTCGTTTTACTGTGGATATAGATACTTTTGTACCTGTTTCCTCCAGCATCTTCACAAGGCCCTTTGCTGTTTTTCTGGGATTGATTTGCACTTTTCGCACCAAAGTACGTTAATCTCTAGGAGACAGAACGTGTCTCCTTCCTGAGCGGTATGACGGCTGCGTGGTCCCATGATGTTTATACTTGCGTATGTGACAGGTTAAAGGAAATATTCATAGCCTGTTATACACTAAAAAGTATCAGTAAGTTCACTGTATGTGAGGATCTTAAAATATCTAAGGTTAAAAAGATCATGCATTCAGTACTAGTTCATAGAGATTGATAAAATTCATATAATTGTGTTAAAAGGTTAAAATCCGTCAAGTGTACAAAGGGTAAAAATTGGAAGAGGAATGTGTAAACGTTATATTGATTACTTTATTTTGTGGTGCCTAATTTAAGGGTAAAAGTGTTAATCTGTGATCTACTAAATGCTCTTAATCTATGAGCCTGAGATCGATTGTGTCACGGTTTACTAAGCCAGAACCCAGAAGCAGACCAGGACAAGGTAATTTGAAACAAAGGTGAGTGTTTATTTAATAGATCCACGAGTGAGACTGAATAATCCAGGGAACAGAGCGGGTGGCGTGGATGGGTTGTTGAGGGTGCAGTGGTAGGTCCAGTAATGGCTCGGCAGCCGCCGACCATCAGGCAGAGGTTGGGTGAAGGTTCCGGGTGAGTGACTGCAGATAGAACAAAACGGAGGTAAGTATACAGCAAGTCAAAAAGGTGCAAAACAACAAAACTAACGCTAGAAGTTCCAAGGCTGATACACGGACAACATACTGTTCATGGCTAACGATCCGGCAGGGAATGGATGTCAGGTCAGAGCTTATGAAGGTGATGATCAGGGCCAGGTGTGCAGATTGCTGATGGAATGCAGGTGTGGAAATCAGGAGAGCTCCCGCCTAGCAACGTAGCCCGGCAACCAGGCAGGGAGCGTTCCAGAACCCTCGGGAAACTGGAGATCCCGAGCAGAAAAACTAATACACAGACAGGAACCGACTCAGACTGCCGGAATCGTTACAGATTGCTCTGGTCTCCACCCAAGTTCCCGGGGAAATCGTGGTCTTTTCCTCATTTCACTAAAGTTTTCAGTGAGGAAACATAACTGCATCGCTCTCATGATTATTTCTCCCCCTTTTCAGGGGCGTAACATTTTGGAGGCTCCGCTGAGATAGCTGCTCAGATGTCCGGTTTCCACATCCTGGTCGCTGAATTCCGAGCCAGCTAAATCCCCACATAACAACCCAGGCAGTCTGTAGTGAGGAAAGTGTTGCTGTTCGAGGGGAGCTGGAAGTTGGTGGTTAAGTACGTGTCAACTGAGGCCATTGAGAGACCATCAGAGACAGTAAGGACCATCTAATTCAGAGTCAACTCCTGCACAGTAAAAGTTCCTCCTGTCAACATGACAACCTCCTTGGAAGAACTACAGGAAGAGGTAGTAGGATAATTGCATACCCTGACAAGACAAGTTACTAGACATATGTGATTTCCTTGACATAACAGGCGAACAGAGAAGAGATGTTCAAGACAAATCCCACATATCATTGATGACTCACATTATGATTTTCCTTGAAAGAGAGGAAGTTGCAGAGTTAGAAGATGGCGGCATGTCGGAATTGTTGCTACTTAAAGACAAAATGACAGAGATGATCAGTGGCATAGATAACAAAACAGGGCAAACTGACCATGATATTGAAACAGCCGGAACACATCACAGAATAGAGGAACTGAGAACTGTAACCCCAAAACAAGGGGTGGGAACTGAGCAGAGTACTGCAGCCAAAGCCAGTGATTCTCTGCGCCAGCCCCAACCCCCTGCCCATCTTCAGGGGAGCATGCAGCTCTCACCCAGTGCACAGCCCGGCTCATACTGGCGCAAAGAGTTAAACATTTCTGGTCAGATAGGTGAACCGGGCCAGAAAGATAAACTGACTTTTTCCAGCCTTGCTCATCAGATTGAGAATGGACTTAACAGAGGCTATCCTGAGGTAGAAATAGTAGATGCAGTAATCAGGGCTATTTCTCCAGGCTCACAGCTACGTAGCTACTTGGAAGGTAAACCTCAGCTAACTCTTCCCACACTTAGATGCATCCTGCGTTCCCACTTCCAAGAGAAGAGTGCAACAGAGCTTTACAAACAGCTAGCTTCAGAAGCACATCATAGCAAGGAGACCCCTCAAAGCTTCCTGATGCGCGTCTTAGATTTGAGGCAGAAAGTACTATTTGCATCCCAGGACTCAGAATCAGGGCTTAAGTATGACCCTGCTCTAGTCCAGCGCATGTGTTTACACACAGTCCTTACAGGTCTCCAGAGTGACAGTATCAGGATAGACATGCAACCTCTCCTGCTAGATAGCGAAACATCAGATGAGGTTTTGCTAGAGAAGCTTAACATTGCTTGTGCTAATGAGATAGAAAGACGAAACAAAAAGCGGTTAAATGCCCCACAGCCTGCTACAACTGTAAGTGTAGTCCAGTTAGAAGATACGCCATCTGCAAAGTGTCCTGTGAAGGAAGCCAAAGCTAAGATACCCGCAGAACTGTTAACAGAGTTAGCTGAACTTAAGACAGGTGTAGCTTCCCTAAAAGGTCTCAGTGCAGAGATTGCTCAGATTAAGGAGACATTACAGCAACCTGTGTTTCAGTCACCGCCTTACGCCTATGCCCCACCTCCAGTTAGGAGGCCAGATAGGGACCCCCAGCCACCTGTTTCCCAGCAGCAGTATTACAGCAACTACAGTCAGCCCCAAGCACCTGACCCTGTGCAGCATCAATATGCACCTAACCTGTATACCAACCGCTCTGCTCAAGCTCCAAGGAGGTGTTTTGTCTGCCAGCAGGCCAGAACAGATGCATGCTGCACACACTGCCTCCGATGTGGGAGTGGAGAACATTTTCAAGCTGGATGTAAAATCCGGGGAGTCAGACCATCAAAAGAGGCCCCTTTAAACGGGGAAGGGTTACCGCTGAGGGACGATTGTTAACCGTAGCTACCATAAAGTCCCATAAATGTGCAAATTGTGCCAGAGAAGATTCATTTGAGAACCTGAAACAATGTTCATCATGTAAAGAGACACTGTACTGTTCCAAAGGATGTCAAAACCAACATTGGACTAAACATAAGGAAAAATGCACTCACCTGAAAATTGACTCTACCAGTGAAAAGTTTTCCTGTACAAAGGAAAATGCCCACTCTTTACCATCCCTAGCTCAAGTTTGCCACCCCCATAAGGTCACCTCGCTAGTCGGCAGACAGTGCCTTGTTGAGTGTCACCTGAATAGCCACCACCTCCAAGCCCTATGGGACACAGGCTCTCAGGTATCAGTCATTGATGAACGATGGAAAGAGGAATCTCTCCCAAACGCAAGGCTGAGGGATGTTTCAGAAATTCTGGACTCACCTGATGATCTAAGATTGACGGCAGCAAATGGGACTGAAATGCCGTACCTGGGATGGATTGAAACAACTTTTCGGCTAGCCTCTCAAACTGACCAAACAAAGGAACTGGTCATCCCAGTGCTGGTAATGAAAGGCTGTCACCTATCTCATCCCATCATTGGTTTCAATGTTATTGAGCACATCCTGACAATGACCGAAAAGACTAAACGGTACAGTACAGTGAAAAAAGCTTTCCCAAGCCTCCAAAGAAACAAGGTGAGAGCTTTTATACAGGCTGTTAGCGCAGAACAGACAGATGAATACGCAGTGAAAACCAAGAAAGAGAAGGTTGCTGTACCAAAACACAGTAGCATTCAGATTGAGTGTCGTGTAGCTTCCCAGCCTTTCAAAGAGGACATGACAATGCTTTTCCAGCCAGACCTGAACCCACAGTGGCCAGGTGTTTTTCCAGTTATCATGCTTGATGTCTCTAACCCCACTGACCACGACATTGCCCTGCTAGGCCACACAATAATCGGTACAGTACAAACCATTATGACTGTGTTACCTGCCCAAGTCTTTGAAAAAGCTGTCACCCCAGCCACAGTGAATCACACCAGCGTTCGAACCCCATGTACTGCTACTGAACAGTGGGAACCACCAGTAGGTTTAAGTCACCTAACCGAAGAGCAGAGAGAGGTTGTTAGGCAAATGCTTAGAGAAGAGTGTCACTCCTTCTCCAGATCAGACAATGACATTGGCTGCATTGAACGATTGAAAATGACTATTCCTCTAAAGGACTCTGAACCAGTCAAGCACACATACATGTCAGTGCCCAGGCCACTGTATCAGGAGATGAAGGGTTACCTTCATGACCTCATAGCCCAGGGCTGGGTTAGGAAGTCAAACTCTTCATATTCTTCACCTGTCGTGTGCGTTAGAAAGAAGGACGGGACCCTCCGGTTGTGTATAGATTACAGAAATCTGAACAGAAAGACACATCCCGACCGCCAGCCCATCCCTCGGGTCCAGGACATCATGGACAGTTTAGGTGGTAATTCCTGGTTCTCCCTCTTAGATCAGGGAAAAGCGTATCACCAGGGGTTCATCACTGAAGAAAGCAGATCATGAAAGCATTTGTGACCCCGTGGGGACTCTATGAGTGGATACGTATGCCATTCGGCCTCATGAACGCTCCTGCAGCTTTTCAGCATTGTATGGAGGAATGTTTGGAAGGGCTCCGGGATAACATCTGCATTCCTTATCTGGACGACACGCTCATTTTCAGTAAAACTTTCGACAGCCATGTGAATGATGTGCGAAAAGTTTTGCAGCGTCTCAGAGAGGATGGCATCAAACTCAAGCCAAGTAAGTGTGATCTCTTTAAACCCCAGGTCCGTTATTTGGGCAGAATAGTGTCTGCAGAGGGCAGCAGAGTTGACCCAGCTGATTTTGAAGCAGTAAGAGCATTGAAGGAAATCAGACCAGAGACTGTGGGCCAGCTCAGAAAAATGCTTGGTTTACTCACTTACTACAGACAGTACATCAAATACTTTTCTAGGAGGGCCAGCTGTCTGTATGACCTCCTGAAAGCAGATTCAGAGAAATTACCTGACCACCCACGGAAAGCAAAAACAAAGAAAGTAAGTCATGTGGTGCCCTCAAACAAGTCAATCCTGTGGACTGACCAGCATCAACAGGCACTTGAACAGCTGATTGAGTGTTTGCTTCACCCACCAGTCTTAGGTTTCCCTGATTTCACTCAGCCATTTGTTGTACACACTGATGCGTCACACCAAGGCTTGGGAGCAGTTCTTTATCAAGATCAAGATGGGAAGCTTAGGGTCATTGCTTATGGTTCTCGAACTTTAACAGCAGCTGAGAAGAACTATCACTTCCACTCTGGCAAGCTAGAATTTCTAGCTCTAAAATGGGAAATCACTGATAAGTTCCACGATTATTTGTACTATGCTCCGACCTTCACTGTATACAGTGATAACAACCCGCTCAGCTACATTCTGTCTACTGCAAAACTGAACGCAACCACTTCCAGGTGGGTTGCAGAATTGGCTGATTTCCACTTTACAATAAAGTACAGGCCAGGCAGAGAGAACAGTGATGCAGATGCTTTGTTGAGGATGCCACTGGATGTAGAGTCACTGATGAGAGAATGTTCTGAGGAGCTTCCACCAGACACCATTGCCGCCACGATACAAGCAGTTGAGGTACAGAAAGAGTCTGTTGTGCCTTGGTCACTTTCAGCTGCATCTATGTCAGTATCAGCTGAAGGTGAGACAACCACTGCAACAATCAGCTCGATCCCAAAAGATGGGATAAGAGAAGCACAAGAATCTGATCCGGTCATCTGTCCTGTGCTCGATTTCAAACTGTCTGGTTCCAAGCTGCCAGTTAAAGAGCAAAAGGAAGCCTATGCATAATAACATGGGACACCAAGGTACTGACCGCACGGTATCACTAGTACGTGACCGCTTCTTCTGGCCATATATGCAATCTGACATCGAGCACTATGTGACTAAAACGTATAGCTGTGTCAAGCAGAAAAAGCCAGGCCATGAAACAAGAGCTCCTCTGACAAACATTGTGATAACACAGCCATTTGAACTGGTATGTATAGATTTCCTCCATCTCGACAGATGCAAAGGGTGATATGAGTACATCCTTGTGATTGTTGATCATTTTACACGTTTCACTCAAGCCTACGCCACCACATCAAAGTCAGGAAAAACTGCTACAAATCTCATCTTCAATGACTTTGCCCTGAAGTTTGGGTTCCCCTCCTGCATCCACCATGACCAAGGGGGAGAATTTGAAAATCTGTTGTTCCACTCAGTGGCATGGCGGGGTCCAGAACAACACCCTACCACCCGATGGGGAACGGTCAAGTGGAACGAATGAACAGAACATTGTTGCAAATGCTAAAGACACTAACTGAGACACAAAAGTCAAATTGGAACGAGTCTCTGAACAAACTGGTTTATGCCTATAACTGCACCCGTTGCGAAGTGACTGGCTATTCACCATTTTATCTTCTGTTTGGGAGATCACCCAGGCTTCCAGTTGATATGCTCTTTGGATTGTGCACAGAGGCAGATTCCAGTAACCAGCGAGACTACGTGAAGAAATGGAAACGAGGAATGGAAGAAGCATACGCCATTGCAAATGAAAATGCTCGGAAAGCTGCTGAAAGAAGTAAGAAGTACTATGACACTAAAGCTAGGAGTTTAGTGCTACAGCCTGGCGAGCGAGTCCTGATTAAAAACCTGACACCAAGAGGAGGACCAGGCAAACTCTGTAACTATTGGGAAGATCAGATTCACACAGTATTGAGACAAATGGGTTCAGACCTGCCAATTTATGAGTTGAGACCAGAAAAGGGTAGGGGACGCTCCCGGGTCCTGCACAGAAACCTGCTCATGTCCTGTGACCACTTACCATTTGAGACACAACCAGAAATGACTAAAGATGACAAAAGTATGAAAAAAAAAGAGACATCAGCCTGCATCACAGCCTCTAGATTCTGATGAAGACAGCGGGGATGAATATGACCTTCATCATGAGCCGCTGCAGGTCCCCACATCTCCTACAGTACCTGAGGAGAGGTATGCTGAACCAGCAAGAGAGTCGGAACACAGGCCCCCACCAGTGAAACAGACAGTTGCAGTGCCAGTTCCTGATACGCTACCAGCACAGCCTCTTGTTGAAAAGCAGCTGGAGGAGACAACAACAGTTAAAGACCTGCCTGCTGAAGAGATGAACTTGCCTGCTGAAAATGTGCCTGATGATCGGGCCTTTCCTTCATTAACTGCTGCTGCTGAACCTGAGGAACCAGCCTACCAGCTGCCACAAAGAGAGAGACACCCTCCAAGACGTATCACCTATGATCAGCTTGGTATCCCTTCCTGCTACAGTATCCAGCCACAGCCACAGTTGTTCCCTGTCTACCCTGCACCAGGACTGGTACCATGGCTGCCATCACTACAGCGATATTACCTTCAGCCACCCTACATGTATGGACTTCAGCAAACATGAGGCTACAGAGTTGACATGTTTGACCATGGACTACTGACTGATTTCTCAGACTGTCACAAGAGACAATTAGCAGACTATGCATATAGATCATTAAAACTGATGGACTGTTGACAATAGTATGAGAAGACTGCTTATGGACTGTTTATACAGCTGGTCAACAGATATGGACTGTGAATATAACTTCTTGGTTCTATTTGAACTGTGAACTTTGACCTCTGCTCAAGTACTAGCTTACAGAAGAGGATGTTCTACATCCAGTGCATATAGACTGTTTAAGAAGACAATGTTGGTAATGTTGGGACAACATTTATTTTGTCGGGGAGAGTGTGACAGGTTAAAGGAAATATTCATAGCCTGTTATACACTAAAAAGTATCAGTAAGTTCATGGTACAGTGAGGGAAAAAGGTTTTTGATCCCCTGCTGATTTTGTACGTTTGCCCACTGACAAAGAAATGATCAGTCTATCATTTTAATGGTAGGTTTATTTAAACAGTGAGAGACAGAATAACAAAACAAAAATGCAGAACAACGCACGTCAAAAATGTTATACATTTATTTGCATTTTAATGAGGGAAATAAGTATTTGACCCCCTCTCAATCAGAAAGATTTCTGGCTCCCAGGTGTCTTTTATACAGGTAACGAGCTGAGATTAGGAGCACACTCTTAAAGGGAGTGCTCCTAATCTCAGCTTGTTACCTGTATAAAAGACACCTGTCCACAGAAGCAATCAATCAATCAGATTCCAAACTCTCCACCATGGCCAAGACCAAAGAGCTCTCCAAGGATGTCAGGCACAAGATTGTAGACCTACACAAGGCTGGAATGGGCTACAAGACCATCGCCAAGCAGCTTGGTGAGAAGGTGACAACAGTTGGTGCGATTATTCACAAATGGAAGAAACACAAAATAACTGTCAATCTCCCTCGGCCTGGGCCTCCATGCAAGATCTCACCTCGTGGAGTTGCAATGATCATGAGAACGGTGAGGAATCATCCCAGAACTACACGGGAGGATCTTGTCAATGATCTCAAGGCAGCTGGGACCATAGTCACCAAGAAAACAATTGGAAACACACTACGCCATGAAGGACTGAAATCCTGCAGGGCCTGCAAGGTCCCCCTGCTCAAGAAAGTACATATACAGGCCCGTCTGAAGTTTGCCAATGAACATCTGAATGATTTAGAGGAGAACTGGGTGAAAGTGTTGTGTCAGATGAGACCAAAATCGAGCTCTTTGGCGTCAACTCAACTCGCCGTGTTTGGAGGAGGAGGAATGCTGCCTATGACCCCAAGAACACCTTCCCCACCGTCAAACATGGAGGTGGAAACATTATGCTTTGGGGGTGTTTTTCTGCTAAGGGGACAGGACAACTTCACCACATCAAAGGGACGATGGACGGGGCCATGTACTGTCAAATCTTGGGTGAGAACCTCCTTCCCTCAGCCAGGGCATTGAAAATGGGTCGTGGATGGGTATTTCAGCATGACAATGACCCAAAACACACGGCCAAGGCAACAAAGGAGTGGCTCAAGAAGAAGCACATTAAAGGTCCTGGAGTGGCCTAGCCAGTCTCCAGACCTTAATCCCATAGAAAATCTGTTGCTAAACGTCAGCCTCGAAACCTTAATGACTTGGAGAAGATCTGCAAAGAGGAGTGGGACAAAATCCCTCCTGAGATGTGTGCAAACCTGGTGGTCAACTACAAGAAATGTCTGACCTCTGTGATTGCCAACAAGGGTTTTGCCACAAAGTACTAAGTCATGTTTTGCAGAGGGGTCAAATACTTATTTCCCTCATTAAAATGCAAATCCATTTATAAAATTTTTGACATGCGTTTTTCTGGATTTTTTTGTTGTAATTCTGTCTCTCACTGTTCAAATAAACCTACCATTAAAATTATAGACTGATCATGTCTTTGTCAGTGGGCAAACGTACAAAATCAGCAGGGGATCAAATACTTTTTTCCCTCACTGTATGTGAGGATCTTAAAATATCTAAGGTTAAAAAGATCATGCATTCATTACTAGTTCATAGAGATTGATAAAATTCATATAATTGTGTTAAAAGGTTAAAATCCGTCAAGTGTACAAAGGGTAAAAATTGGAAGAGGAATGTGTAAACGTTATATTGATTACTTTATTTTGTGGTGCCTAATTTAAGGGTAAAAGTGTTAATCTGTGATTTACTAAATGCTCTTAATCTATGAGCCTGAGATCGATTGCTCTGGTCTCCACCCAAGTTCCCGGGGAAATTGCGGTCTTTTCCTCATTACACTAAAGTTTTCAGTGAGGAAACATAACTGCATCACTCTCGTGATTATTTCTCCCCTTTTTCAGGGGCGTAACACGTACTATTGTTTGTACAGATGAACGTGGTACCTTCAGGCGTTTGGAAATTGCTCCCAATGATGAACCAGACTTGTGGAGGTCTACAAAAAATGTTCTGAGGTCTTGGCTGATTTCTTTTGATTTCACCATGATGTCAAGCAAGGTTTGAAGGTAGGCCTTGAAATACATCCACAGGTACACCTCCAATTGACTCAAATGATGTCAATTAGCCTATCAGAAGCTTCTCTAAGGCCATGACATCATTTTCCAAGCTGTTTAAAGGCACAGTCAACTTAGTGTATGTAAACTTCTGACCCACTGGAATTGTGATACAGTGAATTATAAATGAAATAATCTGTCTGTAAACAATTGTTGGAAAAATGTAGATGTCCTAACCGACTTGCCAAAACTATAGTTTGTTAACAAGAAATTTGTGGAGTGGTTAAACAATGAGTTTTAATGACTCCAACCTAATTGTATGTAAACTTCCGACTTCAACTGTATATTAACAGCTTAAAGACATATTAACAACTTAAAGACCTATATTAATAGCTTAAATACCTATATTAAGAGCTTAAATACCTATATTAAGAGCTTAAATACCTATATTAAGAGCTTAGAGACATATTAATAGCTTATAGACCTATATAAATAGCTTAAAGACATATATTAATAGCTTAAAATGTATCCGATGACCACCTACCAGTAACAGCTAGAAAGTTATATCCAATGCTGCTGCCACCCTCAGACACAGTGAAGAGAGTGAAGTTGTATTCTGTCCCAGCAGTGAGAGGGGAGACTGTGTATGTCACTGTTCCATTTCCATCAGATACAGGGTTGGTAGTATTAGACCCATTGCTGAACTTCAGTTCATAAGTGATCCCTGTTCCATTCACTTCGTTCCACTGCAAAGTTATACTGGTCTCATTTCGCCCTATCACAGTGACATGTCCTACATTGGCGGGAGCTGAGACACAAAACAGATAAATTCAGTCAGTAAAATGTTTTGCAATATCATTGTTCTCCTAAAAAGGACTTAGTCACATCTGCTATGACTAGGGCCCTGTGTTTTGTTTTATCATGTCACATGACCTGGATTTTAAACATTATTTTCAGCCTTTTCCATAAATGAGACCAAATATGAAAGCGATTATCTGAGGATGGTGCTGGATCATCTGACATAAAAAGAAAAGGTGGGCAGGTTGATGTTAAAGCTTGAAATAAAGGTTAAAATCCAATTAATGTTACATGATTAACCAAAACACAGGGCCCTAGCATATGGCATGCAATATAACTCAAATATCATGTTCATGAAGTTAAAGCATAACTCAATCACCTGTCAAATGATGTAGGGTATGAGATTGAACACTTACTTGGTTTAGGGGTTGTAGGCGAGATTGTAGTTGTAGTGTTTAGTGACAAAGGAGTTACTTGACACTGAAAGCAGAATTATAGCTATGTTAGAAAAACCTACAATAAGATGGGACAACGTTGACAACACACACACACACATACACAATAACATAGCTTTAGTAGAACTATATTTAGTAGGTGGATTATAGCAGCAGCAAAATAAACTACAAATCTGACCGATTCTCCAAAGTGTGCTCTCACACACACCTTCTGCTCCCACTTCCTGCTTTTACATTTCATACAGCTGTTATCATTTCTGCTTTTGCTCTTCTCCATTACCAAAAGTTGTAAATCAAGCCATGTGAATGATCTGAAATGACCCTCCCTCCCTTCTCAAAATCCAAAACTGTAAGCATACATTTTGCTATACTTCACCAATAGCGACCAATAGACATTTGCCCAAATGATTTGCAATGTTATCATTTGTTTTCACCTTGTATGAGTCTCTCCTATTACTAATATTACTTGTATAAAGCAGTTTAGTTGATTAGTGTCTTACTAGTACTACAGTATCATGGGGAACCAAAGTACAACTGTACAGTACTTGTACAATATCTGCAGGACAGAGGAGTCTATCACTTACAACATCAGTTCTCTGGAAATGATTGTGTATTTACCCAAATTGTGACATAAACCTCAGAGGTCCAAAAAGAACTCACGGTATCTAAGGGGATCTTATTCAGCCTTAATTACATACAATATGTTATAATTCAATTGACCATTCCAATAGGCCTATTCCTAATTCCAATGTAAACTTACCAAACCAGTTACAGCTAACTACCAGTAGCTAACAATGTTTAATGCCATCACTGTATGTCCAATAAATCACTGTGTGTGTTTATTTCATGAGAATAACTCAAAATAAACATTTTGTATCATTTATTTCCCTGAGCCTCCTTTTGCCATTGAAATGCTCAGCCTGATCGTGCGAGCGTGTTGATACAAATGTAAATATATTTACATACACAGCCCTGATTGGTGGATAGGATCATCTAGACTCTAGAGCCTACCCCGTGTACCCCTTTAAATTAGGAGGATACATATGCAAATATAAATTGACTGGTCATTGGTCAGAATAATCAGATCAGATTGTGATGTCATGCTATGGTCCAAAAACTCCATCCCACGTGAACAGGCTGAAATTCCAACCATTTTTACAATTTATTTTTAAGCTTTCACAGTGTTATTTCGACCTCATAGTGTGTAAATATCATTAAAAAAAAGGAAAATCGCGTTTTTGACTGCACTGCCCCTTTAAAGCTTTAGGCACATTGAAGTAAGTGTATGATGGTTGCATTTCATAAGGTTTGCATTTTATCTCCCCCAAACTCTTTCAACTATATCCAGTTAATATGTGTTATAATCCAATAAATCAATCTACAGTAAATGTCAAATTTCCAGCTGATGTCCTACAGTAGCTAGAGTTATAGAGTATATCAGTT
The DNA here is from genome assembly GCF_020615455.1 of Coregonus clupeaformis. Lineage (NCBI taxonomy): Eukaryota > Metazoa > Chordata > Actinopteri > Salmoniformes > Salmonidae > Coregonus > Coregonus clupeaformis. The sequence continues at coordinate 33,293,837 of NC_059192.1, read as the reverse complement.
TCCAATCATCTGGTTGAGGGGGTATCTGCCTTTTGATAAGAAAATCATTTCAGGGCTAACTCTACAACAAGATGCATTACTTAGGCTGCGTTTACACAAGCAGCCCAATTCTGATCTTTTGCCCAATTATTGGCAAAAGATCTGATCTGATTGTTCAAAAGACTAATTAGTGGCAAAAGATCAGAATTGGGCTGCCTGTGTAAATGCAGCCATAGAAGCAAATTTGTATTGAATTACTTTGTATAACAAAAATATATCTTGTTTGCTGCTTTTAACAAATAGTCAGTCATAAAATGTTACTGTACAATATCTACATTTAACAGTACACCTGTTAGAGTCAATTCCATTTGAATTCAGTCACTTCAGGGAAAAAAATGGAATTCCAACTCAATAATTGAGGTGTTTATTTTTAACTTCTTGAATTGGAATTTCAATAAAATAGACCCAAAACCTGCCTAACGCAGCAATTAATGTGCACCGTACTGATTCAAGTGTTGTTGCCGTTTCATTTAAGCTTGAATCGATTTAGGCATATTTTCTGCTCTAAACAAACTTCTTTTAAGCAGACAATTACAGTAAAAAACGATCAAATCAAACTACAAGCATACGTGAAACCCCAGAGGCCCAGTCTATTCAAGTGACACAAGAAGCAAAGTGAAAATGACTTACCCACACTCCTGTCACACAGAGGCACATTATAACGTGAGATAATCCCATTGCTAGTGATGAAGACCAAACCATGCCAAGGCACAGGGTTCTCACTGTACAAATTGCACTAACACCAATTACTATTTTCCATTGAAGTTCTTATCAACTAAAAGCAACAGTATGTTGGCCTGCCTAGGTTGTCGTCGTGCCCTGAGTAGCCTATGCCAATCCTTTATTTGCTTAATTCCACCAGTGTTTGCTTTTAATTTTCTCATACGTCCTCCTCTCGGTCACCTCTGATCTCATATCATGGCTGTTTGCAACTTGTTTTTTTGTTACTTCTCTTTTTTCTGCTTGAAACAACCACACACACAGAGACCTTTGCCCCGCCTATTACTTCCTTATTACCTCGTCACCTCATGTAAAGTCTTGGAGAGTATCTCTATCATGTAAATGTAAAAGGTGTATGCAAATTGCTAACTGCTTACCAGTTGGGTGATTGAATGCCGTCTATGAACAACTAATTGGAAAACGTGTTGGTGTGTTTTTGTGTGTGTGTGGGGAGTTAGGAAATTAAGCAACAGAAATATGTAGCACTAGGTGTTGAATATATGATCTAAGTAGAGTAGTTTCTGTTTTCATAGATGTGGTTGGGTGGCTTTGTTGCACTTGCTGATTGAGTGACAGGAACAAAATGGATATTTATGGTTTTACAGAGAAAGTGAAAATCAAAGTACTTTCACCTTGTGGTTTTCAGCAATAGAACAATAAGGAAATGGGCCCAGAAACTACTGATAACACATTTGCATTATAGTGACACATTAACAGGCCAAATATGACTTTATAATACTTCAATAAAACATTAACGAATCAAAGATGACTTTGACACACATTGAGAAAATAGAAAGAGAGCATGAGGTAATACAGCAGTGCAGTGGAACCTAAATGTTCAGGTTTGAAAGAGCTCATTCACCTCAATGATAAGGTAGCACTATTTGGATGTGTTATACATTGAACTCTACAAACAAATGATACTTTCCCAAAAGACACACATCCGCATGACATGTACACCCTTTAGAAAAGCACAGAAAAGCATGGCAGCATACAGTATTTGATTAATGACTTGTTTTGTCAGGGGCTTTTTCAAGAAAATGTATTGTGAATGAGCTGGGTGATATCGTGCAATGTCACAATAACTGCTGTTTTCTCTCTATTTACTAAAACTATTAAGATGAGGGTTCGAGGTGGGTGCGAGCAGGAGGGGATGTTTTGGGCTTTATTTGGAAGCCCCTATTGACACCATCAGTCTATTATTCCACTCTCAAGTAGTAATTCAGGTTTGCCCCGTTCTCTGCGCTCACATCAACACTTTCTGAGGCAGCATATTCTCTCTACTTGCCTACAGATGCAAATAAAAACAAGGTTCACTCTCATCTGTAGAGTCCCAAATCAGGTGATTAAAAAGTATGGGACTGTATGACAGTATGCCTAACCAGAGATCTGTATACAAAACATTAGGAACAGCTTCCTAATACTGAGTTGGACTCTATAAGGTGTCGAAAGCGTTCCACATGGAGGCTGGCCCACGTTAACTCCAATGCTTCCTACAGTTGTTTCAAGTTGGCTGGATGTCCTTTGGGTGGTGGACCATTCTTCATACACATGGGAAACTGTGAAAAACGTGCAGCATTGCGGTTCTTGACACAAACCGGTTCTACCATACCCCGTTCAGAGGCACTTAAATCTTTTGTATTGCCCATTCACTCTCTGAATGGCACACATACACAATCCATGTCTCAAGGCTTAAAATTCCTTCTCTAACCTGTCTCCTCCCCTACACTGATTGAAGTGGATTTAACAAGTGACATCAATAAGGGATCATAGCTTTCACCCAGATTCACCTGGTCAGTCTATGTCATGGAAAGAGCACGTGTTCTTAATGTTTTGTATACTCTGTGTATAATGATGAGATGCTCATGTCTCCGCCCTAACAATGGGAGTCGTTGTCCCAAAGGTGGGAAGGCAGGCGACAACCTTAGGTCCAAAATAAGCCCATAGAAACACATTGGGCTTATTTTGGACAGATTTAGTGGCCTCTTACTCTCTGGCCGAACTAATAGTGAACAATGGCAACTTGGCGACAGAGAGGCCACTATTGTGCAACATACTGTATAAAGAAAGGAATGCAGCTGTTATGTAGCCTACCACATGAACGGGTCCATTTTTAGCCCTCTAAGAAGAAGAAGACCCTCTATCTTGAGCCATAAGAGGTCATTAACATTGTGACCTTACTGGTGGGGGCCTTCAAAGACTTGGTCACTGGTCAAGAGAACTATCTCCATAATGACTTTTAAATTCAGTTCCCCCCTGGAACATATTGGTAACGAGGGACAATTAGTGGCTAAGGAAGTATTGAGAAGAGTCCAGGTAATATGGATCTTGAATGGCCCTTACTGTTCTCAAAGACATCATGATTTCATGGCATGCATCCATTCAACCTTGGATACATTTTTGCCATTTATTAGAACCATGCACTTTTGAGTTGAGTTTATTTCCTTCATTGCTAGCTACAGTATCATCTTCATTTAAATGTTGGACGCCTAAGTTATTAGTAAAAATGAAAGTATTGTGAATGAGGATGGAAGGCTAGTAGGCCTACTGTTGCACTTCTCACTTTTAAGTCAGCAGCACAAGGCTGCAGTGACCACCCCACTGCGAAAGATGAAGGTGGTGTAGGATTCAAAGCAAATGCAACTGACAGAGGAGCATGTTTTATGCACTGAGGTATAACAGAGATTTTTATATAATGGGATTCGTTGTCCACAGAGCGGAACAGCAGGCTGTCAAGTTCCCGCCTATTCCTCTCTTTGGATTGGTCGATACATCTAGTTATTATTAGTATTTTTTTGTCTCATTTAAATTTTTTGGTGTGTTTTAGATCGGCTTTAATATTGCATATTTATTGTAGGTTCTATTCATTTAATTGTTTTCATAATATACTTTTTTTCCTCTACCCTACCATCCCTACTCTAATTGGAGTAAACTAACAGACAACAATTATTCTACTGCTACTTACAGCTATTTCACTCACATCTACGGTACCTGTAATTAAATAATTATACAAACAGTATATTCCTAATTTCCTCTTTCTTCAAGTGTTGGATTTTCACCCACAGCGCCAATCCACCATTCATTCTGATCTTAACTCCAACCCTCCCATGTCCACAGATTAACCCATATTTCCCAGTATAATGCCATTTTGCTATTTCCTTTTGCAATACATCCCTCCATTTTACTATGATGTCTTATGAGGGTCCTGAACCTCCCTATTTGTAACATTTCTACTGATGTTGCCCTAAAAAAAATAAACTTTACCCAAGAGTATAATGATATTTCCAATTGACTGATCATCGTAGTTTTTCAGATCCCCTAACAATACAGTTTGCAGGTCCATCTGAACCCTCATATTATGACATAACCTTTCCTGAACCTGACTCCAAAAGAGACACTGATGGACAGTACCAGAAAATCAGTGGAGGCTGCTGAGGGGAGGACAGACCATAATAATGGCTGAAACTGAGCAAATGGAATGGCATTTGATACCATTCCACCTATTCTGCTCCAGCTATTACCATGCGCCTGTCCTCCCCAATTAAAGTGCCAGCAACCTCCTGTGCAGAAAATATGTTCTATTGATTATGTTTCGTCGTGGCAGAGTCTGCAGAAGGCTGACTGTTCAATGCCCCATATATTGAGCAATCTTTTGTGGCTAAACTTTTATATAATAGCTTAAATTGAATCTCATTATTGTGATACTTTTTTGAATTTCAATGAGAGGTGTTGACGTCAACTGCCTAGTGTTCAATGGAGAGAGATGCTATGCTACAAGCCTCTTGCCATGAATATGCATAGCCATCTCGAGACAACTCCGATATAAAGTACACTCGTAACAACCTAAGCATTACGAAACGTATATTTGATCAAATAGTAGTAGTAAATAAGCCATAAAAAAATATGATATCTGTGCTTCTGTAACTTTCTCACTCACCATTTTTATTTGTCAAATGGCGGTCAAGCATCGATCACCAGAATATGACCCTTGATATTATTTTGAAAGGAGCATCAAGATCACTGTGCACTTTCACCACCCTGTGAAGTTCATCATAATTTATTTAATCTGTAGCCTAATAAACGGCATGCTTTCCTGAGTGGTAGTGGGAGGACCACACACCATATCATCGCATGACTCCAAGTTTACTTCGATGTGAGTGTTATTATTCAATATTTGCGCATAAAGGCGTTTCTACCGCCATTTCTCGCGTAATTGATTTTACAGACACAAAAAGATCATAGTGTGACTTTACTCGCATAAAGACTGTGGATGGACCATTCAAACATGCCCAATATCTTCAGCTGTGAGTGATGAAAAAAATAATCTGCGACAATTATTTGAATAATTCAATGGATGTTTTGTGCACAAAGGTGATGACTAAAGTGTTTTAATAGGAATGTTCTAATCTGACTTGTGGCCGTGTACGGAAATTGTCTTTCTGGGCCGGGTGTCAGTTAAACTGAAGTTTGACCAGTGGAGGCTGGTGGGAGCTATAAAAGGATGGGATCATTGTAATGACTGTAATGGAATTAATGGAACGGAGTCAAACAATAGCTCCTCCCACCAACCTCCACTAGTTAAACTTCAGTACCATGTAGGAGCAGTCTGACCGGAACCCTGGCCCCTCGGTTTTAATCAATGTCATATATAAACCCTGGATTGCCAATTTTATGTATTGGCCATTGAGAGGCTTTGAAGCCACCGGTCAGCCATATTGGTACTCTCTAGTAGGATCAGTCCTCCATAAATATAAATGGAATTCTACAGTATTTCAATTAAATGTTTCAAAGACAAAATTACATGTATTTAAGTATTTATTTAGTTTTAGTAGGGACAGTAACATTAGTACTCTCTAAAAAAAATACTTTAAGAAAAATGTTTTTATATATTTTCTCATTTTTATGTTTAGCTCACATAATGTAATTTAAAAGTATGCATTAAGGTGTCTGTAATAGAATAAACGTGTCAAAAACGAATGTAGACATTAATAAATGCATTTCTATGGCTTCCAAAATATTTTTTACAACTGAGGAGTTCAAGATGGCTGCGCGGTGGCTTCAATACAGTGACCCATATTAGTCATCCAGGGTTTATACCTATCAATGTTTTTATCACGTAATCGACAAGGAAAAAAACCTCACCAGATGGAGCCTTTAAGACTACCGGTTTTCAGATTTTGCCTTCAAAATAAAAGTCTGCGGTAAAACGCTATGTGTATGATAAACTAATCTGTAAAATGTAAATGTAATCCATATTTTTTGCATAGCGCATAATGTTAACATTTTGTACAAAAACAAATCAATTATAACTACATGGAGGAAAAATCTAAACTAAAGAGAAGGTGGAGCACATTGAGAAATGGTAGGAGCTTAAGTAAATGAACGTCAAGAACATAATAATAATATACTGGGGGTTTTTTTGTACATCATTATTTTAATGGTATGATTCTTGTTTATTTACTGGTGCTATTTTTCAATGATGCAATTTTGAAACGTAATGTTTAAGAAAAGTCTTACTGTATTTTTGTTATATTGCACAAACAAATTGCACTGTACAGGATAAACAATCGATTGTGTGTCCATAAAACTAGGTTCCAGTCTACTCACTAGAGTCCCTAGAATACAAAAGTTGAGTTTGAATAAAAAGCTAGGTCATGCTGGACTTTTACTGTGGTCAAACAGCTTAAAATGCGGTGCCTGGACACTATACGGTTCAAATATAGCAGGGGTGTCAAACTCATTTTAGCTCAGGGGCCACATGGAGGAAAATCTATTCCCAAGTGGGCCGGACCGGAAAAATCATGGTATATATATATATATATAACTTAAAAACAACAACTTCAGATTGTTTTCTTTGTTTTAATACGATCAACATACAACATAAAGCTGGAGCCTGAGGACAGTGTGTCCAAAATAGTACAAGCACAACATCACTATTAATCATAAAACACGTCAAGTTTATTTGAAAATTCTAAAGAAAAAGAACAAACACACAATGCCTCAGTGATTAACAGAACTGTTTCACAGATCACAGAACTATATCAGGGTGTCATTTCTCAGGCAGAAATGTAGATAAAAAATAATGAAATCCTGTTCCCCAAACAAGTGCAAGAACCACAGAGTCAAGAATAGGTTAAATATACAAATAAAATAAAAACAATTAAAAACAATAGCACATCAACATAAAAACATATAAACATAAAGCTGGAGCCTGAGGACAGTGTCCAAAAGCACAACATCACTATTAATCATAAAACACCTCAAGTTATTTGAAAGTTCTGAGGACAAAGAACACACAAACACACAATGCCTCAGTGATTCACAGAAGTATATCACAGATCACAGAACTATATCAGGGTGTCATTTCTCAGGCAGAAATGTAGATAAAAATAATGAAATCCTGTTCCCCAAACAAGTGCAAGAACCACAGAGTCAAGAATAGGTTAAATATACAAATAAAATAAAAACAATTAAAAACAATAGCACATCAACATAAAAACATATAAACATAAAGCTGGAGCCTGAGGACAGTGTCTGTCACGATCGTCAGGGAGAGACCAATGCGCAGCGTGATGAATGAACATGTTTACTTTATTAAATTAAAGCACGAACAAAACAACAAACGACTCGTAACGTCCACGGTGACAATGACCGAACACGGAACAAAAACCCACAAACACAAAGTGAAAAACAGACAGTTAAATATGGCTCCCAATCAGAGACAACCAGCCAACAGCTGACACTCGTTGCCTCTGATTGGGAGTCACTAAGGCAAACATAGAAAACAACAAACCAGAACCCCCAACATAGAAATAAACCACATAGAATGAACACACCCTGGCTCAACATATAGAGTCCCAGAGCCAGGGTGTGACAGTACCCCCCCCTAAAGGCGGACTGCGACCGCGCCTCAACCAGAGAAAAATAGGGGAGGGCTGGGTGGGCACTCCTCCTCGACGGCGGTTCTGGCTCCGGGCTTGCCCACCACCCTCCAATAAACCCCCCATAGCGCCCCTGGTCCGGTCTGGCCCCGCTGGCTGGAGCTGACCTGGACGTAGCAGGAGCGGCTAGCTTCAGCTCCGTTGGGGAGCAATAAAGCGGTACCTGATTTGGCACCGATGACCCAGGCACGGGTTGTGCCAGACTGACGACGCGCACCCCAGGTTTGGTGCGTGAGGCAGGAAAGGACCGGACCTGGCTGACGATGCGCACCCCTGGCTTGGTGCGTGGAGCAGCGACGGGCCGGACCGGGCAGACGATACGCACCCCTGGCTTGGTGCGTGGAGCCGGAACGGGCCTCACCGGACTGATGACTCGCACCCCTGGCTTGGTGCGTGGAGCAGCAACGGGCCGGACCGGGCTGACGATGCGCACCCCTGGCTTGGTGCGTGGAGCAGCGACGGGCCGGACCGGGCAGACGATACGCACCCCTGGCTTGGTGCGTGGAGCCGGAACGGGCCTCACCGGACTGACGACTCGCACCCCTGGCTTGGTGCGTGGAGCAGCAACGGGCCGGACCGGGCTGACGATGCGCACCCCTGGCTTGGTGCGTGGAGGAGGAACGGGCCTTACCAGGCTGACGACGCACACCATAGGCTTGGTGCGTGGAGCAGGGACAGGCCGGACTGGGCTGACGAAGCGCACCACTGGCTTGGTGCGGGGAGCAGGAACGGGCCGAGCCGGGCTGACGAAGCGCACCACTGACTTCGTGCGGGGAGCAGGAACGGGCCGAGCCGGGCTGGACGAGCGCACCACTGACTTGGTGCGGGGAGCAGGAACAGACCGGACCGTACTGGGGCACACACCACTGGCCCTACACCGGGATCTGGAACGGGCCGGACCGGACTGGTAACACACCCCAGTACCTCTCGCCGTGCCTCTCCACCTTCCATCCCCTCTTCGACCAGTGGCCCCCGTAACCTGGCGGCCTCCTCTGCCAACCCGCTGGACCGCTCTATCGCGGCCTCCTGCTGCCCCGACGTCGTGAGCCCCCCCCAAAAAATGTTCTGGGGTGTCTCTCCTCCCCGTGGGCCAGGCCTCTATCGTTCTCGCCCAACTCTCGCTCTTCTGCCCCCAATCCAGCCATTCTGCTCTTCATTAGGCTTGACCCAGTCGAACTCTTCCTCCACTGTTCCCAAGTCCATCCACTCTGCTCTTTACAAGGCTGGACCCAGTCGAGGTTGCCACGGAGATCTGCAAGCGATTCCCCTGGCGATGGCTCCTGGACACGCTGCTTGGTCCAGTTTTGGTGGGTTTTTCTGTCACGATCGTCAGGGAGAGACCAATGCGCAGCGTGATGAATGAACATGTTTACTTTCTTAAATTAAAGCACGACCAAAACAACAAACGACTCGTAACGTCCACGGTGACAATGACCGAACACGGAACAAAAACCCACAAACACAAAGTGAAAAACAGACAGTTAAATATGGCTCCCAATCAGAGACAACCAGCCAACAGCTGACACTCGTTGACTCTGATTGGGAGTCACTAAGGCAAACATAGAAAACAACAAACCAGAACCCCCAACATAGAAATAAACCACATAGAATGAACACACCCTGGCTCAACATATAGAGTCCCAGAGCCAGGGTGTGACAGTGTCCAAAAGCACAACATCACTATTAATCATAAAACACCTCAAGTTATTTGAAAGTTCTGAGGACAAAGAACATACAAACACACAATGCCTCAGTGATTCACAGAAGTATATCACAGATCACAGAACTATATCAGGGTGTCATTTCTCAGGCAGAAATGTAGATAAAAATAATGAAATCCTGTTCCCCAAACAAGTGCAAGAACCACAGAATCAAGAATAGGTTAAATATACAAATAAAATAAAATCAATTAAAAACAATAGCACATCAACATAAAAACATATAAACATAAATCTGAAAGCGTTGCTCAAACTCCCGTAACAGTCCCGTTATTTTATCTTTGAACCGCTTCATGTCTGCCACATGTTGGGTCGCGCACACATTTTTTCAGACAGGGGAAGTGAGCTGCATCACCACCGGCAAGTTGCGTCTCCCACAATGACAGCTTCAACTTGAAAGAACGTATGCTGTCATAATACTGCGTGACAACTTTGTTGCGCCCTTGCAGCTGTTTGTTCAAGTTATTCAGGTGCTCTGTAACATCCACCATAAATGCAAGGTCCTGCATCCATTCTGCGGAATGAAATTCTAACACTGGTTTGCCCTTTTCTTCCATGAACTGTTCAATTTCTTCTCGTAAATCAAAGAAACGCCTCAGCACAGCACCTCGGCTTAACCATCTTACCTCAGTGTGGTATGGCAGGCCATAGATGTGGTCTTTCTCTCTGAGAAGGCTGTCAAACTGACGGTGATTCAGGCTTCTGGATCGGATGAAATTAACAGTTTGGATGACCACCTTCATGACGTTATCCATCTTTAATGACTTGCAACACAAAGCCTCCTGGTGCAAAATACAGTGAAAAGTCAAAAAATCACGTCCTCCATTTGCAGATTGCACTTTCTCTCTGAACTTTGTCACAACGCCTGCTTTTTTTCCCGATCATTGAGGGCGCACCATCTGTAGCCAGGCTGACAGCGCGGGACCAGTCCACTCCGACCCTGTCCAGCGCGCCCGACGAGTGCGGTAAAAATATCAGCTGCTGTCGTTGTATCTGTCATCGGCACCAACTCCACGAACTCCTCGGTGACGGTCAATGTGTCATCAACTCAGCGGATGAAAATGGCCAGTTGTGCAACATCTGTAATGTCCGTGCTTTCATCAATTGCAACCGAAAACGCAATAAATGACTTTACTTTTTGCTTCAACTGGCTGTCCAAATCCACTGAAAGATCGGAAATCCTGTCTGCAACTGTGTTTCTTGTCAGGCTGATATTTGCAAAAGCCTGCCGCTTTTCAGGGCACACAATCTCCGCTGCCTTCATCATGCATGTTTTTACAAATTCACCCTCACTAAATGGTTTTGAAGCCACTGCGATTTCATTAGCAATGAGGTAGCTAGCTTTCACTGCAGCGTCACTGATGTCTCGGGTGTGAGTAAACACAGACTGCTGTTTCTTCAGACCCGCCAACAGTTCATTCACCTTCTCTCATCTCCGCTGTCCTTGAAAGTTGCCATATTTGTCGGCATGAAGACTCACATAGTGGCGACGAAGGTTATATTCTTTCAGCACTGCAACATGCTCTGAACACACCAAACATACAGCTTTCCCATTCAATTCTGTGAATAAATAGGATGACCATTTTTCTTGGAACACTCATCGTCCACTTTTCTCTTTTTTGACAGAGACATATTGGGGCAATGAGGGTGCCAAAGTACATAATGTTAAAAGTAGAAGCCGTAATAAATATCGCGGGCAAAACAAAGTAGCTCATTGGCTGCACGTGCTTGACCTACTTGCTCTGCCCCGGTATAAACAGTTTGCTTGCTTAACACAATTGCTATTGTGCCATCCAGTGGACGCAATTGGAACAGCAGTTTATTTTATTGAAAAATTGCAGCGCATTTTTATACTTTACAAAATTATTATTATTATTATTATTATTATTATTATTATTATTTTATTTTTTCAAAATCATCTCGCGGGCCGGATTAAACCCGTTTGCGGGCCTGATCCGGCCCGCGGGCCGGACGTTTGACACCCCTGAAATATAGCAATGTGTCATAGGACACATTGTCATACCAAAAAATATACAACATAGTACAATATGTTTATTCAAAAAGTCAAGAGAGATGCAATTAAATTTGGCCCAAAAAGCATACTTTATTCATAACAAATATCACAATGAAGTTAATTAATCAAATTGATCATCAACAGTTACACAGAAGTTTCAAATTATATGCATGATCAGGGTTCAGGATATCAGCTCATGAAATACACCAAACAATCTCAGAACCATAGTACATGTGCAGGTTACACCAATTAATCACATCATTGCAGATGTATCTTCTTTTGACAATGTACAATGGTGAACACCTTATTTCAAGGTGTTCACCATTATACTCATTGAATCTGATCTACAGTGCCTTCAGAAAGTATTCAAACTGCTTTCTTTTTTCCACGTTTTGTTGTGTTACAGCCTACATTTAAAAGTGATTAAATTGAGATTCTGTGCCACTGATCTACACACAATACCCCATAATGTCAAAGTGGAATTTTGTTTGTATTTTATTTTATTTTTTATTAATACAAAATGAAAAGCTGAAATGTCTTGAACCAATAAGTATTCAACCCCTTTTTTATGGCAAGCCTAAATAATTTGCTTAACAAATTGTATAAAAAGTTGCAATAATAGTGGTTAACATGATTTTTAAATGACTACACCATCTCTGTACCCTACACATATTGGACAGTAGAGAGAAAAACGTGCTACCCGTCTCTGCTAAAGTCCTCAATCGAATATTGAATTTCAAGCACAGATTCAACCACAAAGACCAGGGAGGTTTTTCAATGCCTCGCAAAGAAGGGCACTGATTGGTAGATGGGTAAAAAATAAAAAAAGCAGAAACTGAATATACTGCACCTTTGAGCATGGTGAAGTTATTAATTAGGCTTTGGATGGTGTATTAATACACACAGTCACTACAAAGATATAGGTGTCCTTCCATCTCAGATGCAGGAGAGGAAGGAAACTGCTCAGGGATTTCACCATGAGGCCAATGGTGAACAGTTACATAGTTTAATTGTTGTGATATGAGAAAACTGAGGATGGATCAACAACATTGTAGTTACTCAACAATACTAACCTAAATGACACAGTGAAAAGAAGGAAGCCTGTACAGAATAAAATATTTCAAAACATGCATCCTGTTTGCAACAAGGCACTTAAGTAATTCTGCAAGAAATGTGGCAAAGAAATGAACTTTTGGTCCTGAATACAAAGTCTTATGTTTGGGACAAATCCAACACAACACATCACTGAGTACCACACTTCATATTTTCAAGCATGGTGGTGGCTGCATCATGTTATGGGTATGCTTGTCATCAGCTAGGGATATTTGGGGGGGATAAAAATAAACTGAATACAGCTATAAGCACAGGCAAAATCCTAGAGGAAAACCTGGTTCAGTCTGCTTTCCAACAGACACTGGGAGACAAATTCACCTTTCAGCAAGACAACAACCTAAAACACAAGGCCAAATCTACACTGGAGTTGCATAATGTTCCTGGATGGCCTAGTTACAGTTTTGACCTAAATCGGCTAGAAAATATATGGCATGATTTGAAAACGTCTGTCTAGCAATATCAACAATCAACTTGACAGAGCTTGAAGAATTCTAAAAATAATATTTGGCAAATATTGTACAATCCAGGTGTTCAAAGCTCTTAGAGACTTACTCAAAAAGACGCCGCCAATGGTGCTTCTACAAAGTATTGACTCAGGAGTGTGAATACTTACAGTACCAGTCAAAAGTTTGGACACACCTACTCATTCAAGGGTTTTTCTTTATTTTTACATTGTAGAATAATAGTGAAGACATAAAAACTATGAAATAACACATCATGTAGTAACCAAAGAAGTGTTAAACAAATCAAAATATATTTTATATTTGAGATTCTTCAAATAGCCACCCATTGACTTGATGACAGCTTTGCACACTCTTGGCATTCTCTCAACCAGCTTCACCTGGAATGCTTTTCCAACAGTCTTGTAGGAGTTCCCACATATGCTGAGCACTTGTTGGCTGCTTTTCCTTCACTCTGCCGTCCGACTCATCCCAAACCATCTCAATTGGGTTGAGGTCGGGGATTGTGGAGGCCAGGTCATCTGATGCAGCACTCCATCACTCTCCTTCTTGGTCAAATAGTCCTTACACAGCCTGGAGGTGTGTTGGGTCATTGTCCTGTTGAAAAACAAATGATAGTCCCACTAAGCCCAAACCAGATGGGATGGCGTAGCTCTGCAGAATGCTGTGGTAGCCATGCTGGTTAAGTGTGCCTTGAATTCTAAATAAATCACAGACAGTGTTACCAGCAAAGCACCCCCACACCATAACGCCTCCTCCTCCATGCTTTACGGTGGGAACTACACATGCGGAGATCATCCGTTCACCCACACCGCATCTCACAAAGACACAGCGGTTTGAACCAAAAATCTCAAATTTGGACTCCAGACCAAAGGACAAATTTCCACCGATCTAATGTCCATTGGTCGTGTTCCTTGGCCAAAGCAGGTCTCTTCTTCATATTGGTGTCCTTTAGTAGTGGTTTCTTTGCAGCAATTCGACCATGAAGACCTGATTCACACAGTCCCCTCTGAACAGTTGATGTTGAGATGTGTCTGTTACTTGAACTCTGTGAAGCATTTATTTGGCCTGCAATTTCTGAGGCTGATGACTCTAATGAACTTGTCCTCTGCAGCAGAGGTAACTCTGGGTCTTCCATTCCTGTGGCGGTCCTCATGAGAGCCAGTTTCATCATAGCGCTTGATGGTTTTTGCGACTGCATATTGACTGACCTTCATGTCTTAAAGTAATGATGGACTGTCGTTTCTCTTTGCTTATTTGAGCTGTTCTTGCCATAATATGGACTTGGGTCTTTTACCAAATAGGGCTATCTTCTGTATACCCCCCTACCTTGTCACAACACAACTGATTGGCTCAAACGCATTAAGAAGGAAATAAATTCCACAAATTAACTTTTAAGAAGGCACACCTGTTAATTGAAAAGCATTCCAGGTGACTACCTCATGAAGCTGGTTGAGAGAATGCCAAGAGTGTGCAAAGCTGTCATCAAGTCAATGGGTGGCTATTTGAAGAATCTCAAATATAAAATATATTTTGATTTGTTTAACACGTTTTTGGTTACTACATGATTCCATGTGTGTTATTTAATAGTTTTGATGTTTTTACTATTATTCTACAATGTAAAAAATAGTAAAAATAAAGAAAAACCCTTGAATGTGTCAAAACTTTTGACTGGTAGATATTTCTGTATTTCATTTTCAATAAATTTACAAAAATGTATAAAAACATGTTTCCATTTTTTCATTATGGGGTATTGTGTGTAGATGGGTGAATTTTGTATTTATTTAATCCATTTTGAATTCAGGCTGTAACACAACAAAATGTTGAATAAGTCAAGGGGTATGAATACATTCTGAAGGCACTGTAGTGTCCAGGCACCTCACTTTAAGTTGTTTGAACACAGTAAAAGTCCAGCAACACTTCTTATGACCTAGCTTTTTGTTCAAACCCATCTGTTTTGTATTCTAGGGACTAAAGTGAGTAGACTGGACACAGGTTTTATATACACACAATCGATTGTTTTTCCTGTACAGTGCTATATTTGTACCATATAGTGTCCAGGCACCCCTTTTTAAGCTGTTTGACCAGGCCAGCAACACTCCATATTATTCAGAGCCCCGTGAAATGACACCATATATAGATTCTACAGACCCTACTGAGTACACTCCAGCCCACTTTTACATTGGCACAAATAATAGTTTTTTCTCTATAAGCCAATATGTAATGGCAATACAGCAGTGGAGGCTGCTGAGGGGAGGACGGCTCATAATAATGGCTGGAACGGAGTGTTCTTTCCAGACAGAACACTCTGTTCCAGCCTATATTATGAGCAGTCCTCCCGCCAGCAGCCTCCACTGATATACAGTGATTTGCATTGGGGGCATTTATTTGACCTCGGAACATGTTTTAAAACCAAACATTTATGCAAATGTCACCTAAATATGAAAAAATATGAATAATTGTTCATGTTTAGACAATTATTTTTCATACATCATTAATAAATACAGGTTAATGACTTTTATTAGGAAAATGTATGACATAATGTGACCCAGAAGTACATCTTAAGTGTTGTTGACAAGTAACTGATAGCCCAGTAAGGCTGTTGGCATGAAGTAGGAATAAATAGATTTAAATAGTGGAGTATGGTAGTTATTATTATAGTTATTTTTTCTTTTTTTTAGTGTAGTATTAGATGGTATGGTATAAAAAAAATTAAAAAAATAAGCAAAGTATAAGGGAGTTATACTCCAGTCTAGTAGGTGGCGGTAATGCAACATTTATTGGATACCAACCGCCGTAAAACCTAATCGAAGAGGAAAGCGCTGTTTCTCAGGTCAACTAACTAGCTGCTCTGGTAGTGATTAGAAACAAAAGGGAGAAAGTAAGTACAACATTCTGGTACTTCAGTATTTGATACGTCAATGCAATTAGCTGGAGGTTTACAAGCTAACGTTAGCTGTGAGACATTATTTAGGTTGTTTACTGTGGATAGCTAATATTGATTTGGGTAACACCAACAAGCTAGCTAGGTAGCTAACGACTATCTCTAACGTTCCTTATCAGAGAAGTACACCCGTGTTGGTGACCTAGCCAGTTAGAAAGCTAGTTTGTCTTGATCTGCATTCCTCGTTTTTGTCTGTTAGCGAGCTACCGTTACTGTACTGTAGGTCACTACACTCACTGTCGCGCATTACTTAGACTGCTTGGCAAGTGCCAACCTGCCAAACTTTGCAATGTATGGGCATGCCTTTATTTGTTAAATCCAGGATTCGAGATATGTTAGACCAGGGGTACTTAAGTACTATTTTAGAAGGCCCGGTCACACTTATCCTAGCTAAGTGGTAGCCCAAAGGCCGGCAGATATCGAGACGTTTAATCTAACCGTCCAAAGGGAATAGATGCAGCCGGCTATACGTTCACATCCCCCGTGTACCGGTTTTCGTTCTCCATAGAACCTGCAAATGCGTCGACTTCCTCCTTAACTCGATTTAATGGCAAGAATGCGGGAAATATGCGTATTTTCTTTGCGAAACACGATTTTCCACCACAATGCTAATGTTACGTCCTGATTTTGCGCACCACATTCAGCCTGGGGTAAACAGGTTCCTGCAACCTGATTGGCTGAACGCAATAGCAACATCCGGGACTAGCATTCCTAGGCATAACCCATTATCCATGGTGGTGGAATGGTAGGCTTATTTCCCGCTTTTTTTCTGCCTTCTCGCCATTAACGAGGAAATCGTCGGATTTGCAGCCTGAATGGAGAATGCTTTTTCAATACGAACCGGTCCACGTTGATGCATGTATAGCTAGCTGCATGCATTCTCTGTGGACGGTAAGATGAAACGACTCAATGTGGCCATCTGCCGGCCTTTGGGTTAGCTAGATGGCAAAGGTCCAGATGGATATTTTAATTTATCAGTGTAGTAAGAAACCCCCACCTCGCAACAATGCGACCCCAAACTGTTCACTATTAACACATCTTGTTGGCTGATTTTATTTTTATGCCGTTTCAAAACTAATTTCCTGCAGTTTCACATTTTGCCATGGGGCTGAGAGAACATTTAGCAACTTTAAAGCACATTTCCTGCCATGTCTTGTGTATTGATATACTTGAGTAACCCCCCAAAAAAAAAACCAACATCAATAGGCCCCTGGGTATTTGACTTGGCAATGAGAACCACACGATTTAGATAGCTGCTTAGCCTAACTTACCTACCTAGCTAATATTGGTTAGTGGATCAGCTGGACATTTCTGACCGGTTATAATCAGTTCTGTCTGTCAGTGAATGACATAACAAAATAAAAACTGCCCTGCACTACCACATTTGTTCCTTTTTTTTGTCTGGACCCGCGGTCCGTTCTGGGTCAGAATACGGACCGCGATCCACCTATACAATAGGCCATCATTGATTTTGGCCCAATTGGCCTGGCATATTCCCACGTTCAAGGAGCTTTCTGTTTTGATTGGGTTATTTAGCCTAAAAACCTTTTAGGCCTACCTAAAAAATAAAAAAACAACTCTACATCTCTGCCCAGCCTGGCAATAGTGGCCAAAAGGGTGTTTAGCATTCCCAGTGGCTCTGCAAGTGTGGCGAGGATATTCTCCGCTGCGGGCCTGCTCTCAAGGCACCATTGCATGAGCCTGAAGCCACAGACTGGCCAAACTCATGTTTCTAAAAATGAATTCATAAGTCATTTTTAGTTTAATTTCTATTTAATTCTTAGTAAGTCACAGCCTACAGTGGGGGAAAAAAGTATTTAGTCAGCCACCAATTGTGCAAGTTCTCCCACTTAAAAAGATGAGAGAGGCCTGTAATTTTCATCATAGGTACACGTCAACTATGACAGACAAATTGAGAATGTATTTTCCAGAAAATCACATTGTAGGATTTTTAATGAATTTATTTGCAAATTATGGTGGAAAATAAGTATTTGGTCACCTACAAACAAGCAAGATTTCTGGCTCTCACAGACCTGTAACTTCTTCTTTGAGGCTCCTCTGTCCTCCACTCGTTACCTGTATTAATGGCACCTGTTTGAACTTGTTATCAGTATAAAAGACACCTGTCCACAACCTCAAACAGTCACACTCCAAACTCCACTATGGCCAAGACCAAAGAGCTGTCAAAGGACACCAGAAACAAAATTGTAGACCTGCACCAGGCTGGGAAGACTGAATATGCAATAGGTAAGCAGCTTGGTTTGAAGAAATCAACTGTGGGAGCAATTATTAGGAAATGGAAGACATACAAGACCACTGATAATCTCCCTCGATCTGGGGCTCCACGCAAGATCTCACCCCGTGGGATCAAAATGATCACAAGAACGGTGAGCAAAAATCCCAGAACCACACAGGTGGACCTAGTGAATGACCTGCAGAGAGCTGGGACCAAAGTAACAAAGCCTACCATCAGTAACACACTACGCCGCCAGGGACTCAAATCCTGCAGTGCCAGACGTGTCCCCCTGCTTAAGCCAGTACATGTCCAGGCCCGTCTGAAGTTTGCTAGAGTGCATTTGGATGATCCAGAAGAGGATTGGGAGAATGTCATATGGTCAGATGAAACCAAAATAGAACTTTTTGGTAAAAACTCAACTCGTCGTGTTTGGAGGACAAAGAATGCTGAGTTGCATCCAAAGAACACCATACCTACTGTGAAGCACGGGGGTGGAAACATCATGCTTTGGGGCTGTTTTTCTGCAAAGGGACCAGGACGACTGATCCGTGTAAAGGAAATAATGAATGGGGCCATGTATCGTGAGATTTTGAGTGAAAACCTCCTTCCATCAGCAAGGGCATTGAAGATGAAACGTGGCTGGGTCTTTCAGCATGACAATGATCCCAAACACACCGCCCGGGCAACGAAGTGAGTGGCTTCGTAGAAGCATTTCAAGGTCCTGGAGTGGCCTAGCCAGTCTCCAGATCTCAACCCCATAGAAAATCTTTGGAGGGAGTTGAAAGTCTGTGTTGCCCAGCGACAGCCCCAAAACATTACTGCTCTAGAGGAGATCTGCATGGAGGAATGGGGCAAAATACCAGCAACAGTGTGTGAAAACCTTGTGAAGACTTACAGAAAACATTTGACCTGTGTCATTGCCAAGAAAGGGTATATAACAAAGTATTGAGAAACGTTTGTTATTGACCAAATACTTATTTTCCACCATAATTTGCAAATAAATTCATAAAAATCCTACAATGTGATTTTCTGGATTTTTTCCCTCATTTTGTCTGTCATAATTGACGTGTACCTATGATGAAAATTACAGGCCTCTCTCATCTTTTTAAGTGGGAGAACTTGCACAATTGGTGGCTGACTAAATACTTTTTTCCCCCACTGTAGGCTGTGACTTACTAAGAATTAAATAGAAATTAAACTAAAAATGACTTATGAATTCATTTTTAGAAACATGAGTTTGGCCAGTCTGTGGCTTCAGGCTCATGCAATGGTGCCTTGAGAGCAGGCCCGCAGCGGAGAATATCCTCGCCACACTTGCAGAGCCACTGGGAATGCTAAACACCCTTTTGGCCACTATTGCCAGGCTGGGCAGAGATGTAGAGTTGTTTTTTTATTTTTTAGGTAGGCCTAAAAGGTTTTTAGGCTAAATAACCCAATCAAAACAGAAAGCTCCTTGAACGTGGGAATATGCCAGGCCAATTGGGCCAAAATCAATGATGGCCTATTGTATAGGTGGATCGCGGTCCGTATTCTGACCCAGAACGGACCGCGGGTCCAGACAAAAAAAAGGAACAAATGTGGTAGTGCAGGGCAGTTTTTATTTTGTTATGTCATTCA